>NC_136007.1:7221336-7306333 GCF_048128805.1 Centroberyx gerrardi | reverse complement strand
CCTCTCTGTTGCAGCCCCGCTTTTATGATTAAAGCTGATAAGTCGGCTGTATTTTTATATAAAAATCCTGTCTTGTGCAGCTTTATGGAAAGAGTTTAAGCCTTGATACCACTGCAACCTGGTTTAACTCACAAGAATGGGAAAGAATGAGAAAATGTTTTGATAAATTGGGTTACACATCCTCAAATTGCTTTGCATGCCCTGCAACCAGCACTGTATATATATCAGAAAGTATAGTGCATATTGTGCATATCAAATGGAAATGAGTTTTAAGTTTACACCTAGCACAATGTGTAATCGCCATCCCGCCCTATACGGGCCGTGGAAGTAAAAGGTGTTACATTCACATGAGATGTTGTATAAACACATAATTAGCATGACGCTGACTCAGTAATTGTTTCTGTAGCATCAAGGTCAGGAGACTAATCAGCATGAGAGAGAGAGAGAGAGAGAGAGAGAGAGAGAGAGAGAGAGAGAGAGAGAGAGAGAGAGAGAGAGAGAGAGAGAGGAGAGAGAGAGAGAGAGAGAGAGAGAGAGAGAGGAGAGAGAGAGAGAGAGAGAGAGAGGAGAGAGAGAGAGAGAGAGAGGAGAGAGAGAGAGAGAGAGAGAGCTATTACAGTAAAAGGGGGAAAGAAACAGCAAGCTGATGACACTACAACCTGCAACACTGGGACTGTGTTATAATATTGTGCTGGAGAATAACAATGTGGAGAGAGAACAAGAGAAGGCAGCAGGACTGAAAGACAGGATTGATGATGAGGGTGAAGGGGGAAAAAAAGAGAGGAGAGAAAAAGGGAGAAAGGAAAATGGAGTCGGAGAGGAGGGAAACACTAGATGGGATTAAGAGAATGAGAGTTCATGGGGGAAAGTTCTTGTTGAAAGAATCCAGCAGCAGGCGCCTAATGGCATCGCATGTCTGTTATGTGATATAACAGCTAGCTAGTAGAGAGAGAGAGAGAGAGGGAAGAGAAAGAGAGAGACAGAGAGAGAGAGAGAGAAAGAGAGGGGGGACAGTCAGCCAGCAGATGTTAACTAAATCTAGCCCAGATGGGACCCAACACTTTACCCTCCTCAGCAAAGCCCAGCATGAGACCTGATGGGAGATATCGAGGTAGAGAGAGGGGAGATAACGAGAGAATCAGCGAACAAGCGAGGGGAATGAGGGAACCAGGGTAGGAAGAGAGAAGGAACAAAAGGGAGGAGAGAGACAGGAGAGAGGAGGAGAGAAAGGCGAGAGAGAGAGAGAGAGAGAGAGAGAGAGAGAGAGAGAGAGAGAGAGAGAGAGAGAGAGAGGAGAGAGAGAGAGAGAGAGAGAGAGAGAGAGAGAGAGAGGAGAGAGAGAGAGAGAGGAGAGAGAGGAGAGAGAGAGACGAGAGGAGAGGAGAGAGAGAAGAGAGAGAGAGAGTCTAGCGGTGCGTGTCCCTCTTCCTCGCTAATGCCAAGTGAAGATTTACCAGCGCCAGGCTCTCAGGCTGCTCAACAGTCTCTCTTCAATCTGTTCTGCAGAGTCGGGGTCAATTCACTTTCCATCCATCCAATAGAGGAAAGTGTTTTTTAAAGGGGCCCTGCTATAGGAATTCAAAATCTCCTCTGCTTATGTACATATATAATCAAAAGATGTTCAATGAAGACATGGTTAAAATTTGATTTTGGTCGAGGGGCTAAATTTGTAAAAAGAAAAAAAAAAGTTTTATCCCCCAAAACAGTTCCTGTAATGAATCTGCCGTATAATGGAACAAATGAAAACAAATGGTCTGTCATTATTTCATGAATGTCAGTTTAAATGATTGATTGAAGTTCAAGTTAATTGAACCCAGCGGCCCGGTGCTGCGGTGGATGGAGCCTCCGGCCTGAGGAGACGATGTGATGAAGACTTGCTTTCTCAAAACATTGGTTATTATGTGAACTTTTAGCACTAATTCATGAATTAAGTGCCAACATGTAAACAGACTCAGATTGGGTGCTGAAATTCATGATCCTGAGCAATACGGTCCAAATTATTGAATGTGGATGAAATTTAACTTCAAATTTTAAATGCTAAAAGCTTAAGGGAGACTGCTATTATTTATGATGCATACAGTATACAGTACTTGTAAAGAATATATGGGTTATTTATGCTCTCTGTGCACGTGTCTCTGAGGGACAGAGTGGGAATGAAGCAAAAAAAAAACATATCTTTCAATAATTACTGATGCCTAAACCAGCTTTTAAAGGCCAAATCCTTAATCCAAATGGAAATAACCCCCTCCACAGTAAATCAAAACACAGGATTAGAGACATTAGAGACATTTTTTTTTATCCCCAAATTGACTGAAAGAGGTTTTAATACAGGAACTGACACTGTGTGTAGTCTAAAAATACTTTGTGCATTTCAATGCATTTCAAAAATGAAGCTTTCTTTACATTAATATTAATCAAATACAATAATTCATTTATTTTTTTAACATTGATATTTGTATTAGCAATACTATTTATACATTTTTACTGACTTGAAACTAGAGTTAAAGGTGAAAAATATGTGTGTTTTGAGTTACAATGGTAATAAAAAAATAATGCATACCTGCTTATTTTCCACTTGCATGTCAAGAATCTGCACACAATCTATAATTTATTATACAGACACGAGTCTGTGATGCCGCCTACTCTAGTGCCTTCTGCCTCCCACACACACTGTCTTTCATTTCCCTTTCTCATAACACACAGCGAAAATGTTTACCCTCAGAAATCGGCGAGGAGGATGATGCACGGGGGACATTTTGTCTCTCTTTCTTGGTGGAGAGGCTGCATGACAAGCACATGGTGTAACACTCTTGGGTCGGGGATTGCTGGTTTGTCTGTAATTTCCCAGATTAGACGTCTTTCTCCCTCAGCTCAGTCAGAGCGACAGGGACGCCGCCGCCAGACAGGCTGGGCTTCATAAAGCAGCGAGCGTTTTTTTTTCTTAACCTGACAACTGAGCCGTTCACACGCTGCACGTTAGGCTGTACGATCAGTGGCCATTTTATTAGGTACACCAAGGACCAACATTTTGCCTTCACCACAGCCTGAATTCTTCGAGGCACGGCTTCACACAATGCTGCATTTATGCTGCAATCATCCCGTGTGCCCACTTTAGCTTCATCTTCTTGTTCTTGGCTGACAGGAGTGAAACTTGGCACGGCCTTCTGCTGCTCGACCCCATCTTGCTGCAAGGTTTGACGTGTCGTGTGATCTGAGATCCCCTTCTGCACATCGATGTTTTACTGAGCTGTTATTTCCATACCTGTGGCCCGCCTGTTAGCTTGAACGAGCCTTAACTTCCAAAAATGACTTTATTCCAAGAAAAAGCAAACAACGTTTTGGTCTATAACAGTGTTTCTCAACCTTTTTGGCTCGTGACCCCTTAAAACGAAGCAATGTCTACTCGTGACCCCCGTCACAAGCCTGCAAAGAATGATTTTCCCTTTTCAGCTCGTTTCATTTGATCCACTATCAGAAGAGGCAGAGAGGCTGAGAGGAAAAAAAAAATGGAGAAAAATCAGAAAAAATAGACATGATAATACATTTGTGTAGTAGAAATATACTTTTTTCCTATCCCATAAATCATCTCACGACCCCACAAAATTATCTCACAGCCCCCTGGGGCATCCCGACCCCCAGGTTGAGAACCACTGGTCTATAAGACCAGTGAAGTTTCTGCTCATAGCTTGTCTTGCCATTCTCTTCTAACCCCTCGCATCAACAAGGTGTTTTTTCCCCACAGAACTGCCACTGACTGGATTTGTTTATTGCTCAGTAAATTCTAGACACTGTAATCACTGAAAATCCCATGAGGTCGGACGTTTCTGAGATGCTGGAACCAGTGGGTCATACCACGTTCAAAGTGACTTAAGTCATATGTCTTGCTGATTCTAACTTTGTTGCCCATGTTAGTCAAACAGTAACTGAAGCTGTCGACCCGGTCTGCATGCTTTATGCCTATACTTTATGTGACTCACTGTCTGCAAGAGCGAACTGTTTGTTTAAACGCTGAGGTGTACCTAATAAACTGTATGTTAACTAAATGTACAAAATGCACAATCCACATCTCATTTGCCTCAAAGCTAAGTCTGCTCCTTCTCCTCCTCTGTGGTTGGTAGAGATTTAATAAGGGAAATCAATAAAGGATACTGGCTTTTACCTGGATTCACCTCGTCAGTGCCCTTAATGAAAACAGTAAGCGTCCTTAATATTGTGTACATATATATTGTAGGGTGATTTATAGTGTCTATTGCATGTGCTGCACTGTCCCTTTGCACGTATCTCTGCACCAGTGCCACCAAGACAAGCTCCTGAACATTTATTGTACTTGGCAAAGAAAGTGACTCTAACCTGGATTGTGATTCATTGGAGGGGCTGAGAGGCAGGTACTTAATATCAGGGCTGAGCAAGTGGTGCCACTTCACGTAATGCTGCGCAACACAAGAAAAATACAAACAAACAAAGAAATGTGTCAATTCAATTTAATTCAATTCAATAGACTTTATTTATCGCAGAGGGGCAATTCAATTCTGGGCATTCACCAGACAAACACAAAAAATACTGAGAACAACACTTACAGTAATACTACCACAATAAAGTACACAAGTGCTTGGATGGTGAAACGTTAACAAGTTAAAATCTAATATTATTCACTTGGGAAGTGTGAATCTAAGAGAATCAAATACAGAAATGCAACACTAAAACATACTACATATGGTAAAACTGTTTCAGTAAGGTTTGCACCAAAGAAAATGCACGGTAGGTGTGATTTCACCTTACTAACCATACTAAAAATACTTATAGTTTTGAAATATTGTTGTTTGTGTCTTCCAGAAGTGGATCTGTTGTGGGAAGGAGTCCCAGTTCAAATCCCCAGACCAGCCAGGAAAATCTGGGTTAGGAAAGTGTGTAAATTAAACTCTCCCCACCGGTCACAACAGTCATCAAGGTGACATTAATCAAGGCACTCAAGCTCAAATTACTCAAGTGGAGCAGCTCAGTCACCGACAGTACAAGACTGTGTTTGTACTGGAGGGAGGGAGGGAGGGAGAGAGAGAGAGAGAGAGATGCTGAAACAGTGCATGCACGCTCCAAAAATCCCCACAAAAATAAGTAGGGTTAGGGTTGAGACCTGATGGGAGATATCGAGGTAGAGAGAGGGGAGATAACGAGAGAATCAGCGAACAAGCAAGGGAATGAGGGAACCAGGGTAGGAAGAGAGAAGGAAACGAGAGAGAGAGAGAGAGAGAGAGAGAGAGAGAGAGAGAGAGAGAGAGAGAGAGAGAGAGAGAGAGAGAGAGAGAGAGAGAGAGATGCTGAAACAGTGCATGCACGCTCAAAAAATCCCCACAAAAATAAGTATTCACAAAAAACAGGAGAAGGGCTTGTGATTGTATGCTGAAAGGTAGCAGGTTCAGCTTATGCAATTGATCGGATCAATCAATCAATACTACTTTTCTTAGTTCTAAAATGTTTGAAGTTGCGGTCGGGTATGACATTAAGAGGTCAACGGTGAAAGCGATTGGCAGTATTAGATATTTTGATCTCAGTAAACTTTATTAAATACAAGCCTGCAGCGAGGAGCGAAGCTTTTACTTTCTACCTGTGAAAAACGGATTCTATTTCCCTTTGAGCTCAGACGCTCGGCTCGCCCCCCCTCACACAATTTCATGGTCAATGAGTAGCCCTCCCAAACAGCCTCACACCCTCTTAATATTTAATATTTTCAATTTTTCATCTATATCTTGACCTTTTTTTTTTGAAGTTTCCTCCAGCAGCCAGGGGCCCAGGTTTCTAGACTGCCACCAAGATATAATCATTTGTATGCCATTTGGCGGACGCTTTTATCCAAAGCGCCTCACAGAACCACGAGTGCAGACATTTTCAGCATGAGTGGCTCCAGCGGGAATCAAACCCTTAACCCCGGCCATGCTCTACCCACTGAATTACACAGAACCAAGAGACTTCAATAGAATCGAACAGAGAAAATCATCTCTCCTCTAGCATTATAAGTGTCATTTACTTAGGTGACACTTAAAGGTTTCATGCAAATGCCTTTGATAGAGAAATGAACAGCGGACAGCCTGTGCCAAAACTGGGTCACACCTGAATCTTAGCCCATGTGGAATAAAACACTTCATGAATCATGTAGATACTGTATAGTCGGGCCTTACAGTACATACACCCTGCGAGCAGACAGTGTGTGTGTGTGTGTGTGTGTGTGTGTGTGTGTGTGTGTGTGTGTGTCTGGAGGGAGTCTCTTTTGTACCTTGGCTCTTGTCTGTGTGCGTTTGTGCGTTCATGTCGCACATGAACACAGTGTACTGTTTTATACACGCCGGTACAGTCGTTAAACTGGAACCCAGACGCCAGACGAAAACACATTTCACTGCAACATTACCGCAAGAATGAATTAAACTTAAATCGATAACACCGCAAGAGGCATTTTAACTGAACATTTCTATTTATTAGCATGTAAATAAATAACTTCATGAACTGTAGACATCCATAGTGCCACCAGTCCATTCGTTTTGAAAGATATGTCCACAGATCATGCTTTTAACACATACGCTTATATATTCAATTTCTCTCCTTTTAATTGCAATTTTGAAGAAATAATTGCCTGTTATCGATAATGGTCACTAGTTTGACTATGCATATACCCATATGGAGTCACTGTAAAAGTGCTAAAAAATGAAAATATTCAGACTTTGATAAAGTGAAATGCCGCTCTAATCTACTTTGAGTCAAGTATCTTCATCAGAAAATTCATGTAACACCTTTAAAATCAGTTTGACAACAGATGTGATAAGACAATGAAATACCTGATCTTAATCATTTTCGGTTGTTTTTCTTTTTCATAAGAACTTAGTATTAAATTGTTTATTGAGACAGCCAGAAAGCTGAGACGGACACAGTGGATATGGGAAACGCAGGACAGAACTTGTTTAAATCCCATTCCAGTACGGGATCATGTGATTCCCAAAGGTATAGGCTTCCCAACCGTTACACCATCTGAGCACAAGGCACTGAAACCTGCGTGAGCGACCCCTCCGTATGTCTTACAGTCACGGCTCCGTCCCTTATATAATACCCCGTCGAATTCACGACCTGCAGGTGACGCACATTAATGCAAACAGGAGTTCTTGGACTGTATCCACAAAGGTTTAATCCCCTCCGTCTGTTCTCTCCATTATCTATCGCACGATCCCGGGGGCCGGGCTGATAGCCGGACAGAGCGAGGGATGAACAGGAGTCCGCGGAGGTATGACACATCGGCGAGATTAAGATTATAATCTCGCTTTATCCCCCTGAGTCAGAGAGGAGAAGGAGAAGTCACCGCCCGCTTGCTGTTGTGTGTGTGTCTGCATGTTGGAGAAGGTGTGTGTGCATATACAGACACAAAAGACAGGCAAGAAGCAGGGGCGAGTCAAATATAAATAGATATTAAACAGAAATAAATCCTTCAGAATTTGTAAGTGAAATTGGAATTAGAGACTATAGTGAGGAAATGTATTCCAGTTGATTCACTTAAACCCAGCCACAACAGCATAATGTGCTAATGTGGCATACAAAGACGACTGTAGGCTGACAGCGAAGCATAAAGGAAGCGCTTAATTCCCATCTCGGGAAGAACTAACATATTAGCAGGAGCAAAGCGGCGATGAGCAGCAGGAATCCGACTGATATCTGCCGTCAACAGCTGAGGGCATCTCATTTCACACACCAAAGTATGAATTTGCGTACGAAGGAGCGACGGCTGTGATGTCTTTTGAAACGGAGGAGACGTTTGCAAAGTCATGAATATAAAACGCTCCTCGCCAAAATCAATGCCACTCATTCCGGCGGAGACAACTTTGTTTCCAGCATTGTAATTAGGTCACTCTATAACGTCCTGCTGTGACTGTCAAGTTGTTGACTGCCTGCATTAGTGCAGAGTCGCAGGGAATGAGGTAAAACGGCATGAAGCATGAGTTATTGATACCGGTGATTTCCTGGGACCAATACAAGCTGTACGATGTAATTCGAGTCACTCGGATAAGTTCTTGGCAACCCGTGACTGCAACTGATCTCACCAGCAGTCTCCTTGGATCAACTAAGTCTCTTTAAATGGAATGGAAATTTTGGACATAGCAGTAATAGTTTACACAGTTTGAGTAATGTTTCTAACTGGAATGTGACATATGTATGTGTCTCAGAGGGATAAAGAAAACAAACCTGATTTCATTGACCGTGTTTACATGCACAAAAAAAATGTGATTGTAATGCGATTAAGACAACAGCGCAAGTGAGGCAGGACCCATGTTAACACCATGCTCTATGCTGTAAGTGTAATCGCAGCAAAATATGTGGATTCCACCAATTTTACTCGCATTAATAGAGACAAGTTAGAAAACATACACCTTAAAAACACCTTAAAGGAAAAATGCAACATAAACAGTGTTAAAAAAAACAGCTGTTGGTGATGTACCTTGCATTTCTGGGCCCATTCTGTGGTTTGGTGGTGTATTTTTATTATTCCAGAGGATAACTTGTCACATCAAGATATTTTCCGTGCAGCTACAATGGAGTTAGAAAGCAGAATATTTTCCAGCGATCTAAAACATCAACGGTAAACGTCAGGTTTTGGTGTCAGTCCCTCAGAATCAAAGAGCGACGGCTTCTTTCACCATTCAGTCTCCATTTTGCACCGAGGTTCAACAATCAAACAGGGAGAAATCCATCGTAGAAGAGGCAGAGAGAGCAATTTCTCAATAGACCAGAATGCAATGCAGCTACAAGACAAGTTGCATTTTGAGTAAGGGGAGCGACTCACTTTTTTTCAACTGGAAAAACTCTCAATCTGCTATCGCTGTCACTATTATAACCCACAGCCAAATGCAACAAGTTCAGGCCCGTTCTCTGGGTGTTACTGAAAGGCATTCTGGGAAACGTAGGAAATCACTAACTGAAGTCGAAGTAGAAGCAGCAGGTTGAGGAAAAGTGTGTACACCAAAAAAGTTAATTACAACACTTCATCACAAAATAACTCCTGGAATGCTTTGGACATCACAGATTGATGATGTCTAATTGTAAGAGTATCTGAGGGGGGATTTTCCTTTAATCATGTTTTTTTCATTGTGATCAAGTTGCACATAGCTGAAAATATAATACTCACAACAACCACATTACCCGTAATCTGGATTAATAGAGGAGGTGTCATTTCATAGAATAATGTAAATGGCTGAATTGCATTGTTGTCCTACTTGGACTCTCGTCAATAGCTGCATTATTGCGCGCATGTAAACATAGCTGTTGTAGGCAGTTTAGCGACAGGAAAAAAAACCAATGAACACATGCAATGAGAAGACCTGCCTTTAATGAATAGACAGCCACAGATGGTCCATTAAGTGGAACATTCATCACGAAGCCAAGGTTTTCTATCCCGTGACTGAAAGGTCTTCAGGATGGGCTGTTTTCCTGAGTCGGCACTTCAGACCGCTCCTGCCGATGACCTCTATTTCAGACATACAGTATAACGGGCCACTTCCTCATTCATAATGCATCTGAGGACACGGACTCTCCCCGGCCCTCCGAAGACACACGAGCTGACTAATAAAAACTGATATTTAAAAATGAAAGTTCATTCCTGCCATGAGGATTCACGGCCAGCCCAGCGGTCCTTTCAGAGCACATGATAACTCAATAATGAGTTTCGCAAAGTTTTTATTGGCGGTTGTGCTTGTATTTCGGCAGGAGATCACCTTATGTCATTAACTGTTGTTTGAATAATGTACTAAGTGTGTGTTGGGGCATCCTGCTGACTCTGACCCTGCTTGTGATATCTTCTACCGCAATGCATCTGCCCTCTGTGTCTCTTTCTGCCCATCTAAAATTGAAGTTTGAGGAATTCTTACCGCATAACACTAAAGGCGGGTTTGCCTTCAGTACACATTCTCAGATAAAGCAATGCGTTTTCAATTAGGAAATCCAATCTGCAGACATCAGGAAGAGATGAATTACCTGTGGAAGTCCGTACGCCTCACCTGGTTTCATCTACACACGTCCAGTTAATTCCACACCAAGTACGCTTGGCTGAAGCCCAGATCATTATCTAACCATCCATTCCTAATCACAGGGCTGTGTCACAGTCTTATTTAAACAAATGGCCTTCGCCGAACCTTTGGCTTTGCTCCAGTTCACTTGACAGGATTCAAACTCTGGGAAGAAACACAGAGGGTGTTTTTGGTTGTAGGCCTTCTGCAAATCTGCTTACAGACCTGAGGACTTAATCGAAAAATTACAGCAAAGGGATGAACTGAGTAACAAATGAAAAGTGTTTTCATTCTGAAACAAGATGTCCACTATTTGAAAAAAATTTGACACCTACTGTGACAAAATGATTGCTTGAAAGTTTTACTTGAAAGTAGTTTTTGGGTTTCTCTGGGGGTTTTCTTGAAAAACAATTGTAAGCAGATGTGTTATCTGTGTTTTTAATATTAAATAATGAACAGCAGGTAACTTTGGACCAAAACAGATCTATAATGTTTTGGAGGGAAACCCTTCATCCACTTAAAGTGTTACTTAAAGATGAACTCCTCACTTCGGCGGCCCCTAGTGGCAGCGGGAGATAACAGAATTTCTGAAAGCTGGAAGGACTACATTACCCAGAAATCATGGAACATGACGTCAGTAAACTGAATACTTCTTGGGCCTATACATTTTTTTCTTCTATTGACTGGTAGATGGTGAAAAAAAAAAATGTTCCCAGCAGGTTTAACCATCGTTTAGGAGACAATTTTGTATTTCACTCTTATTTGTCACCTGTGCGCCAACAAGATTTCCTGCCAGAAACCTGAAATTAATATTGTTAACTAGAGTAAATCTACAGGGTCTCCAGCCTACTGCAGCTTAAAGTATCAACCTCAAAAAATAAAGAGTAAGCCTTAGCAAAGCATGGTTTTCTTGAAAGTTTTAAACAATTCAAATGTAGCATTTGTAAAAAAAACAACAAAAACACAAAAATTCAAACAAAGATTCCTATATTTAGTTATTATGTCATTGTATTGTAGTGTATAATATTATTTCAAATCATAGTGTGTAGTCAGTGCCTTGAAAATAAACTGGATGTAAAATCAATAATGTCGAAACAATCCGATCTTAAACACTCCTGACCTCGCTGACCTTTTGGCTAGCTTGACATTTTACTGACCAGTAAATAAACCCGTGATGTCAGACCGCTTTTACCTGACGCTTCCTTAATGCGGATCGGATCCATAAAACGGCAAACTGTAGACCGTGTTCTTAACGCAGCCTGAATGTGACTCAAAGTGACTCATTAACTTAGTATTGATTGGGCCCTGCTGGGACGACTGCGGGCCATGTTCTGCTGTCAGAAATCAACAAGATAAGAGAAAGAGAGGGTGGAGAGAGAGAGAGAGAGAGAGAGAGAGAGAGAGAGAGAGAGAGAGAGAGAGAGAGAGAGAGAGAGAGAGAGAGAGAGAGAGAGAGAGAGAGAGGAGAGAGAGAGAGAGAGAGAGAGAGAGAGAGAGAGAGAGAGAGGCAAATAAGAGTGACAAATGAGAGAGAGAGAAAGAGGAAGAGACAAAGAGTGTGTGAGAGAAATGGACTTTACAGTAGATGCATACATACATCTATAAGCAGAAAGCAGTGTGTGTGTGTGTGTGTGTGTGTGTGTGTGTAGTTATACACTTACATGTGTGTGTGTCGGGTAATAAAATAATTGCCCTGTCGTCAAATTGTGGGCCAGACAATTGTTGTTTGACACCTAACTAGCCACAGGAATGTCATCTTATTGAGCAGGTGTGTGTGTGTGTGTGTGTGTGTTATGTGTTTGTGTACATATGTGTGTGTTTGTGTGTGTGTCACCTCACTGAACAGCCCTCAGGCAGCATAAAGGCCTCATTTCAATGTTAATTCAATTGTCAGGCTATCGCTACACGCATCGCAACATCGATGGACACTGGAGGACGCTGGGCTGTCAATAGGGCGACACGACTCCAAAACAAGGGGTGGGACCCATGCAGGCTTTATGATGAACGCCTCAGTCCACAGTTCATTTTAGCCATGTATTCACACAGAACCCTGAATAGATGTTCGCTTTTTACAACTTCAAAACAAAACCCATCATGAGTCTGTTTTACTTCAAGGTTTACAGGTAAACAAACCTTTTAGAGCTTCAAGTACATTTTTCAAAGCTCATCTCTTGTCTTAATTCTCTTATTGAGAGCTAAATTCACACATTTCAAAGGGAGAAAAGTCTGATGAATCACTCTGTAAACAATGCTAGTCACAGGGCAACAATGGCAGGGGAGCAAAGGATGCCAAACTACAGCTACACATTGAGAGGCGCGAATAAGCAGGAAAAACAAACTAGTGCAGTACACTGTTTCCTCACTCTTAGATCCCAATTCCAGCCATGTACAGTATGTTCAAACTGATGGTGAACTAAATCTATTAAATCTAATCTATAGATTTGTTTGCCTGTCATGATGATTGTCATGTCAACCATGACGTATTTGCCTGTTTTTGCTGTCGATAGACTGTTAAATGCTAAGCCTGAATACATTTGCAGATGATATCAGGCATTAAGGAGGACTTGTAGGATGGTGAGTGAGTTTGTAGCTCCTATTAAATTCCCATATTGCCTGTGTTTATCAGTAAAGTGAGGTGCTCCAGTACAGTGGGCTGCTTTCACTTGTGCCATTTGGAGTCCCAGGCCTGATCAAATCAAAAGCCTCACTGAGGAATGTAAAATAGCCGCTGCCTAATGGCCGCAGATGGATGCTGTGATGTGATATCAGGTTGAAAGAAAAGGATCGGACTTTACTCCAGCATCCTGTTAGCATTCATACCAGTTGTAACTCTAGCTGTAGTTTCACTGACTCGCACCGCATCGCTAACAAATGCTAACAAGAGGCTGGTGCCAATATCTCAGAAACAAAATCACCTGTGTGAGAACCTTCAGAATGTCCTACAGTTAGTGATTAGTAGCTTATAGGAATTTGCCCTTCAAAAGGCCAAAATATGGAAAACAGACACAGCAAAGTCAAGTCAAAGTCAGGATTTGATCTTGCACAGCAGCAACCGAGGCCACAAAATGATAATGTCAAGTCTATGGAAACAAAGTTGCCAAAGGCAACAATGGCAGTTTGTTCCTTTTGATAAACTTCACTATCAGCTGATTGATTTTCTCTTCTGTCTGGCACTCTCTCACTCCATCACACACACACACACGCACACACGCACACACACACACACACACACATTCATAGTCACACAAAAACACACACAATAATCTTTCTCACTCTGACTCGACTCAAAAATGCACACACACGTCCACGCACACACTAACAAAACACACAATAATCTTTCCCCCTCCATTTTCTCTGTCTCTCATACACACACACACTCACTGACACACACACACACACACACAGAAATACGCACACACTCATTCTCGCTCTCAATCATGCCTTCCTCTTAATAGGAAGAACAAATTTCTCTGTTTGTTTGCTCCTCAGCTCCTCGGTGCTCTTCATTATTGCAGCCTCTTGCTCGAGTGGCTGTGCCGGCACTCTGGATTGGCTCCAGCCCTTAATCTCACCAGCCCAATCTCCCCTGCATGATTGAGTAGGCTAAGCCTTATCTCCTCCCGGTCAATATCATATACCCGCTGGTGCTAAGCGATTGCCTTTCTCCCCATGTAGATGCTTGTCAAATTGAACGAGGGTCCGGGTTTATTGATTGGGTGATAACAGAGGTGGCAATTGAGGGATTGGCTGAATTAAGGTGTGTGGGGCGGCTGGGGATCCCGGGGGGCTCAACAGGGTCCGTGGGCAGCTCTGTATGTGTGTGTGTGTGTCTGTCAATGTCTCTATATCTGTGTCTATCAATCAGGGTTTGTGTGTGTGTCTATGTGCACGCATGCACACACGCTCATATATGAGTCGATGCATGCATGGCTGTCCTTTTGCCATTTTCACAGCTCATTCAGCAGGCTCTAATCTGAGCAGCCTGTAATGTGTGTGATCATGAGGTGTTCGTACCGTATCATCTTGTTGTAGAGGCCTCTCCTCTCCAGCTGAGAGGTGCCAGCATTAGCTGGCTGACCTCACACCCCAACCAGTCAGCAAAAAATGAATTTTCATCTTTGGGAGAATTGAATTATCAGAGCGTGATGCCAGCGACAAGTGCAAAAGAAATTATTATTTTTTTTAAATCTAAAATTAAAGCTGCAGTAGACAATTTTACCCGTTGGCAACCACAAATGGCAGAGGGAGGTAACTTTTTGAAAACTTTTTGACTACCTAGAAATCATATAATGTGATGCTTTATACCAAAAGAAACAAATCTTGTCCAATGCAGCTTTCAATTAGACAATTAGACAGAATTATTCTTTGACTTTGAATATGTACATGTACACTTGGAGTGTGTTTATGTTTAGTCCACTGTCCATTGTCTGCACTATATGTGCTATATGTGAGGTCCTCTTTCAATTGTATTGTGTAACTGTCTTGTGATGTTTCAGCATCACATAACCAGGTCAAATTTCTTGTGCATCCGTTTATTTGGTGAATTAAAGCAACTCTGATTCTGATTGGATCCTAATTAGAAACTGGGGAACAAAGCACCAAGCATGTGTTAGGTGTGTGGGCATGTGACTGGATGGTCATCAGTTCAAATTATCTCACTGGCTGGGAAAATATGCACAGGAAAAGTGAATAAGTGACTCTTAGTAGGTCTCTCCCCCTCTACAACTGCCATTGAAGTGCCCTTAAGCAAGGCACTTAATCTTGAATGAGTCCAGTACAGCTGCTCGGCTGCCAACGGTAGAAGACTGGTGAAATTATACAGCTCCCAGCTGGGAACGAATGAATGCAAAGCAGGATGGTGCTGAAAAAGGATGCGCGATCAGCAAAAGCCTCCTCTAGATAAATTAAGGTTAAAAAAACAGCGGAAGGGGCGGCCAAATACCCGCGCTGGGCTAGTGCCCAAAAAGTCCCATTCCTGTTCCCTTTACCCAGGAGCAATGAGACGGAGAAAGACACGAGCGATTCAAGAGCCTGACTGGAAAGTGGCTTCCTAAAAGTCTGGAAGTATTGAGACAGTGAGGTAAAGTTAGTCTTTTTGCTGTTGATGAATCCAGTGTAAACACATCAAAAGATGGATGAAGCAGAAGAACAGATTGCGTGGTTATAATTACCACTCTTTAACGGCCTCATTGTGAAAACATGTCAAAATGATAAGAGCAAAAAAGACCCAATTTTGTTGGCTGTTCTGCTACTTACATTCATTACTGTAAGTCTCTGTGTACTCAGACAGACAGTATCTTTTCATAGAGAGCCAAACACTCTAATAATAATAATGTCCTTGCCATTTCTGAGTCATGATATGGGAGGACAGTAACAGCCTGACAGGAAATCTAGCCATCACAGAATCCATGCACATTGTCCCTTCATCACCATTCTCAAAAAGAAAACCAATAACACTCTTCCCCACTGCGCTATCATTCCTCGTTGCAAGTCAATTTGACTCTAAATCAAAAACGCTCCGCTTTGTTTTTGTCTCTGGAGATACAGGCAGATATTAAAATGTTCCCATCAGCAGACGGAGGCTCTCTATACAATAAAGTTTTGATTTTCCTGTCAGCGATGAGCACAACATCCTGTATTTCATTTAGTACCCCTACTTAAAGGTGAATTGATCGATTTTCTGTCCTGTTCGCCATTCTCCCCTCGCACCCTCACATTACATATGAAGCACTGAAACAATAATCCAGTATCAGCCATCTTTCTTCTTTTTTCTCTTTTTTTCCCTGCCCCTCTCTCCCTCTCCCTCTCTTCATTTTTTTGCGCCTCATAAAGCGTTTGCCCTGAAGGCTCCTCTTTGTGTTTTACCACTAGTCTATTACCTGCTTCCAGACTCCTCAAATATTACCAGAGAGAGAGACAGATAGGGCGTGAGACAAAAAAAAAAGATAGAAAGAGAGAGCGAAAGAGAGTGGCAGAGAGGGGAAGATGGCATTAAAGAGAGAGAGAGAGAGAGAGAGAGAGGGAGAGCAATTGAGAGAAAAGAGACTTCTCCCGGGGTTAATAGAAAGGCACCCGTGTAAATGAGCGCACGGCACCGGGGCACCTACCTGGAAACGAGACGCACGAGAAAAGAAAGAAAAGAGAGGCGAATCAATGTAACAAACAGGGTGAAGGAAGGAGCCATGAACTATTAATGAGAGCCCATTTTGCCTGATGGGGAAAAGACGGGCTAGAAAGGTCAGTGAATTGCCAGGCTGAGGGGGTTTTTTTGCTGCAGAACACACCAGAACGCTGATGAGGAGCGTGTGTGAGAGGGAACATTGACCAGACTCGCCTCCAGGCACATCCGAGCCAGCGCTGTGCAGAAATTATGGCTCGGAGTAGAGACAGAGACAGGCGGGGAGGGACGGAGGCTATAGCAAGGACGTATGGGTCAGCGCAGCAGCAGATAGCATACGCTTCCTGCTGCAGCCGGCCGGTATGCAGCGCAGCGGTTCTCAAAGCAAGGTCCTGGGACACTCCAGGGTGCGGGGAGGCGGGGGGATGCTTGAGGCCGTCTGTGTGCTGTCAATCTTAAAAGTGCTACGTGTAGCATTTTGACACCGATAAATCCACAGAACTTCCACTGGTCCTTCCACTGTTTATCATGGTAATTTAGTACAGCATGAAATGACGACTATGGAATTTCAAGGGTTAATTGCTATGGTGACAAGGCAAGTCTGGTCATAAGACCGTGAAGTGTCACACTTGCTTCAGTCTTTTGCACCAGTGTTTAGCAAACTGTCTAAACTCAACTGAAAGCTGCTGTTAGCGACGAGGTTAACGTAGCTTTATCAAAGATTGTGCTTCTCTTGCTAGCTCTTCTTGTCAAAATCAGCATATTAGCAAACCTAGCAGGTAAGCATCATCAAACAGGTACCTTTAAGTTAATATCAGTTAAAGGTATAAACTTGAATGCTATAAAATAACGTAGCTTAGCCTACCTTTAGTGGAGAAGAAAAGTTAGCATCGCTAACACCACTCACTGTGCACAGATGTCAAAACTTTTGACCGACTTAAAAAGACAGCAGTAAAAGACCACCAGCTAGTGGTAGCATGACAACTTAATTCAGCTGCAATTTCCACTGCTTTGGTTCTTGCTGCAAAACCTCTCACCTCAGCGGCTTGCCATAAGTCGGTTTATACGGAAGCTCGCCCAGTGGTACACATAAAAATTACCATCCAGAAACAGTGATTTGAACTAGAAAGACTGTTCTAGCCATTCAAGTTCTGTGGATAAATCATTACCACATTAATTCTGAGACATTAGTATCATTACCTTAAACAAACAAGACCATCACTGAGACGACTGGCAGCCTGTACTGGCCTCTACACTGCGTTTTACATTGTGTAACGCTGGGTCACTTTTTGGCGGATCGCTTTACGGCACAAAACAGGAAGAGGGTCGCTGCTCTTCTAGCACAAATGGAGCTAAAGCTTTCAGAGTTTCTCTCAATGGCAAATGGAAATGGAAAAATCATTTCAAACATGTTTATCCTCTTCAGTAAATTGAACAAGTAAAGCTTTAACCGAAGAAGCTCTTTCCTCTTTGCAAAGGGTTTATGGGAAAAACATTTTGAGAAACAGAAACATTACCACTAACAATACCATAGAGGCTACCAATCATCTTGACCATGGCCTCATTTGTTTACAGTAATTATACCAAGGTACCATAACTAATTTGTCAGTGATATATTGATGTTTTAAAATGTTGCACGCTTTGAACTGTTTCTATTTGAGATGCTAAAATGAATGTGAAAGAGGGGAGTATTCCTCTACTTCCTTTGAAAAGAATAGAGCACACTCAGGGCTCATAAAAATGAAGCACTTTGCACTTGAGACGAACAAAGGTATACATCTCTTTATAAACCAGCCTGCCTGAAGGATTCTGCTCAATGTCACCCTTGGAAAAAAAAAAAAAAAACCCACACTTTATGATGTCATTTTATTGAAATCCAAGATAAAGAAAATGTAAGGGTTTCTGTCTGAAAGTGAAGCATCTCTTGTGTTTTGAAAGTGCTTCGTATCCTGTGGTGGTGTTTCTTTATTCATTCAAAGCCGGATAAAAATCTTGTCAATTAAGAATTTCTGTGACAGCCTAAAAGTTTAATCTTTTGCCCTTGCTCTGGTTCTTATGTGAAGACGAGACGGTTTAAAAGGGAACCAATCCCCCTGGTGAAAAGACTAAGATTTGAATAGATCCTCAAGATAAAATCAGGGAAAGATTGTAAGGATTACACATGTCGTTATCGGACCATGTTTTTATTGATGAAAATAGAATAGGTAAAAGCGGCTAAAGGAGGGAGCTCGTTCCGTGTCGGCACACGGTCGGAGGAATGAGTGGCAGAACGCCGCCGCAGGTCTCTCTGAAAAATGAAATGGTGTTATTGTCTCATCGGCGGGGAGTTAAGGGACCCGCGCTGAATGGGGAATCCTGTTGTCGGGGCAAGTGAAAAGGGAAAGCTTTTAAAAACATATTATCGCTAACAATGGATCCACCCGGGGCAATGTGTGATACATGAGGAGGACGGGCCAGACTTTAAAGATATCATGGCCCTTCTCTATGCGAGTGAAATGTAAAGGAACCGCAGTGCCATTCTCTCCTCCCGGTCCTCTCATATTCAATAAGCCCACTTCTGGCGAATGAGATGTGAAATTGGCCACTATCAATATAAGGCCCCTTGGTAAAAGGCATTTTCAAATCTGTCTGAATTGGATTGTTCCACTATTCATTTTTGGGGCCCGAGTTAATGGCCATTATGAATGCAGAGCTAGCCAGGCGGTGACCATGACTCCAGAGGTGTTTAATAGGCCTGCAGGGAGAGCCAGGTAAGTAATTCAGAACTAGCCATGTGAAAGAAAGGACATCGTCTGATAATCTAGATGGAGTTTTACAGAGGGGGGGGGGGGGGCAGAGGGGAGCGGCAGAGGGGAGGGAGGGAGGGATGGAGTGAAAAGGGGGAGACGTCATTCTTTTCAGCTCTGCCAGGAGTCTAGTTTTTGAAGAGAAAGAAACTTTCTGCCGTTTTGAAGCTGTTAAATCATCTTTCTAGGGAGTGTAGAAACACCTTTTATGACTTTATTTTATATATATATATATGTTAAAAATATATGTCCTCCAACAAGAGCTTGTTGTGTTTAGAGGGTTTTTCATAGAAATAAGGTTTTTCTTCTTACAGACTAATTCAGAGGTGATTACTATAACATCTCAATGTTGTTTACTGATTAAGAAAGAAAATAATGCTGTTTTTCTCACGGCACAGGCGAGGGCATCACAAGGCAAATTCAGGTCAGTCAGTCAGTCAGTCAGTCAGGTAACGCTTAGAGATGATGCGCTTCGTCAGATGGCCTCTAGAGGGCGCTAAGAGATGCAGTGTTTCCCATACAGAAGCGCAAAATCAAAAGTTGATCAATGTAGAGAAATGGATCTAAATCGATCTCTAATGCGCCTGATGTCGCATCACATCATGTCCGCCTGCTGAACTCACCTGTGTTCTGCTGCCCTTCAAACATTAACGGTAGGTAACAGCCCACCTTGTGGTATTTAACTAACATTAGTGGAACTATTTAACCGATAGCTGTTGCAGTGCTTCAGTGCATTGCATTGAATTGAATTGAATTGAATTGAATTGAATTGAATTGTACTGAATTGAACTGAAGACACGCGCTGTAAGTCTGTGCAGGATCCGTGCTTGTTAAAATCTAAATGGCTAAATAATAATAATAAATATAATAAAAATATTCTGTGCATTAGGAATAAGGACAAAGTGTTTGAGTGGCACTGGCATAGGGCTTGATGACTGGGTAGGAATCGACAAAAAAAAAAAAAAAAAGTGTTTTTTGTTTGTTTTTTATCACTTTTTCATAGAGATTTTTATCCTTTTTACACTTTGTCTAACATTACTTCTGTTTTTCATGATGTTCATCTCATTTTTATCATTGGCTGTCCTTTTCGTGACCCTGAACTGATTTTAACCATGAAAGCACTTTGGGTTACATTGTTGTATGTATGTAAATGTACAATATAAATAAATGATTGATGCTGTGTATGTAGGAGACGGTTAACGAGTTTTAGCTGCCACTCGTTTTCTCCTCAGGCTGCTCGTCGTCTCTCTCTTTTCCACCACAACACCAGCGCTCGATGCTGCAGTCACACCTCGTTTCATCAGCCTGCTGGTTCCCAGTGGTAGAAAAAACCTTCCAACTCCAGTCACAACAGCAGTCACTTCCCGTCTTCCATTGCAGGCTGAATCTCTTCAAGAAGTGCCTCATGTCACCCTCTCCCCATTGAATCACATCCCCTCTATTTGCATCTTCCTCCTCTACTTAATCTAATTTACACTCATCAAAAATAACATGCCTTCTTGTCTGGCACTTCTCTCAAGGTGAATGCAGACAGTGTGATTTTGTCCATCTCAGTGCCTCTGGGAAAAAAAAAAAAAAAAAGTGTCACAAATTTGGCCCATATTGGTGTAATATGACTGGTGCCACGACACTATTCTGGTGAGTGACCAATAGGAGCATGGCAGGAAATGGAGGCATATTAGCGCACCCACAAAACCAAAATGCGTTGGGGCACAATAAAAGAGGGCAACCTTGTCTTTGTCAACAATGGAAAGATATAATAGATACAGATATGATGAATTCTGTCCAAATGATCTCTCATGAAATAGGTCTTAATGTCTCTACTTTTTTTTTTTCTTCCAGTATTATGTTTGCTTATACGTTTGTATGTTCTATATTCTAAAAAACTAAAATATTACGAAAATATTCAATAAAAAAAATCTAATAAAAGAGGGAAGACTCCTCTTTTTGGGCTTTTCCAGGGAAAACATTGCAGTCATTACCGCCATTGCTTGCTGTTTCTCCAACACCATTTTTAAATTCTCCAGGTCAGAACTTAAGTGGCGTGCCGTCGGCTGCTGCAGAACGCAACGTTGTCGTTCAACAGTATCGCACAGTACGACAGTGGAATGGCGTCAATTCATACAATCTGACAGACTGATAATTAAGATTTTACTTCTCTCCAATCGCACAGTCTGACCCTTGGACTCCTTACTATTGGTTGCTTGCAATGCTAATCTAGGAAAGGTGCAGTCATCACTGTTTCATTTAGGCAGCCATCAGATATTTGCCTAAAACGTAAAAAAAAAGTAACATTTAAATGATTTAATATGATGACAACCTCATGAAGTCTCTTTTTGCTCCCTGCTGCCATATCATACCATGCACTCTCCTTACTAATTCCAACTCTTCCATCCCCAAAAAATCGTTGACCATAATTGTAGCCCATTCGCAAACAGTTCATGCAAAAACCTGCAATCAACAACTGTCGAGAGAGGAGGACAGGAGGAAAGGAGGGGAATACTCACAGCAGATAATGAATGAATTAAATTCAGGCAGCTGACAAACGAGCGACTGCAAAAAAAAACATCAGGGACTAAGATAAGAAAGAGTGCATTTATAAAATGAAATTAATGAAATGTTTATGTGTGGTGGGCTTAACATGGACATAGAGGGATAATAATTCATCCCGTCGCCTCTGGCTCACCCCTGCATAAACAAGACGATAAAAACGGAGAGGATATGAAAATGAAATTAGCCTCTCTCTCTCTTTGTTGACCGTGGGTTTGAGATGAAAGCGGGCGGTTACCCGGCTCTTACATGCATTAAGAAATAAAGACTTGCAAAAGCATAACTTGCTTATTTAATTAAACTGGTGAGGAAAAGTCAATATTGTCACGTTTGCAAATAATATTTAGGAATGACTAGCATGGAAAAGAAATGAACACAGTTTTCTCAGACTGATGCAAATTTAATTTTCAACAACCAATATGCATTCTGCTTTGTAATTTGGTTACATCCCGATTATGCTGTGATGTGTTCATTATGTGTGTGTGTGTGTGTGTGTGTGTGTGTGTACCTGTGTGTGCACATATACATCTATTTGCTTTGTTTTTCTGTGTGCCTGTCTGTCATGATAACTTCACAACCGTTCAAGATGGCGCTTTGGTGGCACATTGGTTATTGCAGTCAGTCCGCCTGCCTTACTTGAGTTTGAGTGAGTTAACTTTCTGCTGGAGGTGGCGGCATTTATCTGTCAGCGTGACCACACAGCGTGTTCTGGGATTCCACGCGGCTCGGCAGATTGATTTGTCTCAGTCCTGTACTGCTTTGGCAGATTCTCAAACTGCATTGATTGGGACAAACAAATCCATTTCATGCCTTAACTCCAAGTTGACTCAGGTGCATCATTTAAATTCAACAGAAGGAGACTGCCATCTGGTTACATCTATAAAATATTATAATCAGAAGGTTGTTGTAAAGTTTTCAACTGGCAATAGGAAACCTTTCATGTGCCATTTTGCTGATGTGCCAAAGCGTCTGTAGATTGCTTTTTTTTTTTTTAAATAAGAATGATAATATCTCACCTTGTTTGCTCCTTTTAGTTCTGTGTGGCTGTGTCCTTAGCACAAGGTGGATTTAGTAAGTTTACCACTTGCTTGCTACTCAAGAGCTAATGGTACTTATGTAACCTCATTATTTTAATGCACTATACTTGAGCTGCAATATCACTTGAGGTCATGATGCTACTTAAAGCCCCTGCATGTAGAATATTAACCTCAATATATCATTCTCAATGTAATTTTGATAGCATGGGATAATGGCTGTAGAAAAATGAGACCATCATGGTGAAAATTGGTTCATTCTATGTTGCTTTCTATGTGTTTAGTGTGTGTGTCCCGGGGTACGATTTGGCACGAAATATGCAGAACTGATTTATGGCACAAAGGAGGAACCAAGCCAGCCTAAACCAAAACAGGAAGAGGACTGCCTCACTCTACTTGTTTGTAGCATGGAAATATTATATTACTGGTGAACAAATACCCAGTCCAGATGCTGTCCAGTCCCACACCGCCTAGTTAGGTGTGCAGCATCAACTGTTGGTGTAGCTGCAGTTACTACAGTCCGGGAATAATCAGGAAAACCACATCATTAACCCAATGTGTTGTCAAGAAGAACAGATTCAGTCGGTTAGCAGCCTTTCAGTATCAAAGCAGCCTGTTAGCCAAAATATTTCGTTAGCTTCCCAAACTCTACATCTGCAAGGCAAAACTGCTTTGCTAGCTCAATCTAGTTGTAACTAAAATATTAGCCAGCAAAAATATCTTTTGTCACACAGATTAGCCACCACAGTTACTAACACACATTGTGATACAAACACTGCAGCGAGCGAGCATTGCTGAATACGATGTGAGCGAGCACCGCTAGCTGTTAGCATTGGGCAAACTTAATACATCTCAAACCTCATATGTAAAAAAACTGCTAGCTCAATCTAGTTGTAACTGGCAAAAAAAAGAAAGAAAATTGTTACACATACCATAGATTAGCCTAAGCAAATGCAAAGCAATAGCCTACATAACACCGGGGGAGCGAGCATCACTGAGTCTGAAGTGAGGCAGCGCCTTTGACTGACTGAATTTGGCTCCTGATGAACACGTTGGGAAAAATAACTCTCCTTCTTACAGTTTATTCCAGTTCCATTATACAGTTTGCATTAAAACAATTTCACATCACCTCTTGTGTGTACATGTCTTTTATCTGCAGTCTGCAGAAGGAGGAGAAGGACTTGGACTGATGTGGCCTAAGCCAACACTGGTTCTTGAAAAACTAAAATTAAAATAGTTTTCCACATTCATCTAATATCTACATTCATGCAGATAAATCATGTTTGATTAACATTGATTGACATAACATTGATTACATCAAAATGAGCTATTTTTGTTGTGAAATGACCGACAGACTAACCCTGTTATATTTTCGACTTAAGAGGATTCATTCATCATCATACATAAAGTTCAGCTCTCTGTTTTGGCCTTGGGGCAACACCACACTTAAAGCCTTATATACATTATCAAAAAACAAGGATAGGAAAATATAGGTGTGAAATATACATTATAGTTCTATTTTCCAAACGGCAAAAAAAGTGCAAAGTGCAGTCTTCACCACACTGGGTAGGAAGGTCTAGTGGTAAACAGCTGCCCTTCTGTCCCTGAACAAGACACAGAAGACCCTCAAGCTCCCAGAATGCTGCTGCTGCTGTTCTGCAGCTGACCCTGACCTCTGACCTCCCTGGAGGGGGGCGAGCGAGATGAGAATTTACCCATAGGGATCAATAAAGTATTACATTATCTAACTTCTCAGCTTGCATAAGTAAACTCTTACTGTACTTGTATCAACTGAGACCTATACACACCTAAAAAAGACTCATTGCATAAGTTGGCATTACATAAGGTGAGTTTCATTATATTCACTTACTGCTCACATTCAAAGCAAGCCATCCTGCTCTCCTCACCATGGTTATGTTTGTTGTTTTAATGTATTTTTCATCATTGTGTCTGCTGATAGAAAGGGAGTGGAGATCCAAACTGGAAGCAATAAGAAATAAAGAAAGAAAGAAAGAAAGAAAGAAAGAGAACAAATGAGACAGAAAGTGCGAAATGAAGAAAGAAAACCATCGACTTCTTTCTGTTTCTGTTGTCAGCTGCACTGCCATAAATTCAGGCTCCACCAAATGCTAGGAACAGGATTTATGGTGCATAGTTGTTATGTCAAGAAAGACAAAACAATAGTTAGAAAGCAAACATTATCACAAAGTAACATTCAGTGACTTTTTGTCTCCTTTGTGTGGCCAGTTTACAAAATGCCAAAGAGTTTCGATTGCACACTTCTGCACTAAAAAAGTCATGGAAGCTGTAGTTAGCCAGTTAGCTTGTCACTGGTTTGAGACAAGTGGATTTTAATGGTCAAGCATTTGTTTCTCAAAAATAAACTAATATATGACAAAAAGAAGGGAAAAAGGAAGAGACAGAAAACTTGAATTTTAACATCGATGTTAATGGGTCTCCTTATATGATAGCTGCATTCCCTTCTTCCCGGCTGCGTCCTTCCCCTCTGCTTCCATCTACGCAAACTTCCCAAATAAGATTTTTCTCTGGAAAATGCACTAGAGGCAAAGACATACACATTTTTAGACCAGGTGGACACCCAAAAAATAAGGTATGTATAAGCAGATCTCAAAAAATCACACTGAAATCACAAGTGGACTGTGGCTACTGTGGTCATTCCGATGGTTTTTACACCTTGTGGTCGTGTACGGTCGCTAGAAAGTTGTGAAAACCACTGAGCTGAAACGCCTCCAAAAAGAAACCCTGAAAACTCTGCAAAGCCTCAGTCTCTTCTCTTCCTCTTCCCACTCCTCCTCCTCCTTCTCTTCTTCAAAGAGGAGGTGAGGAGAGAGAGAGAGAGAGAGAGAGAGAGAGAGAAAGAGGGGGGTAGAGCAAAACAACAAAGGAAAGTAGAGAATCCTGGATGGCAAATGGATGGGATGGATGAGGGCAAGGGAGAGGAATAACAGAATTAGAGGAGAGAAAGCGGTTGAGAGAGATAATGGGGTATTGAGTCGAGGTTAATGAACATGGATGGAAGGATGGAGAGAGGAAAAGGAAAGAGAGAGGAGGTGAGGAGGAAGGACTCAGGGGGGGAAAGTGGTAGAGAGAGAGACAAGGAGGAAAAAGGAGAAAAGACGAAACAGGGAGGTTGGAAAGGAGAGAAGAGAGAAAGAGAGATAAAGGAGGCGAGCACAATAGAGACAGCAAGAGTGAGAGGGAGAAAGTAGAACGGCAGCCGGTGTGTGTGTGTGTGTGTGAGAGAGAGAGAGAGAGAGAGAGAAAGAGAGAGAGAGAGAGAGGGAGAAAACAAAAGAGGGAGAGGAAGGGGACATCAGGGAAAAAAGGTAATGGGGAGATGGAAAAAGAAGTGATGAGTGTGAGAGAGAGGGAGAAAGTAGAAAAGGAGCAGATATGTGTGTGGCAGAGAGAGAGAGCGAGAGAGAGAGGAGAGAGAGAGAGAGAGAAAGAAAGAGAGAAGTGGTATGGGGTCACCATGCCTCCCAGTTTGAGAGAACCATTAGCGGTGTCTGCCTCAGATATCTGCCCATTCCTATTACCATCACAGCTGGATGCATCCGAGTGTGGGACCAGCCATTCTCTTCCTCTCCTACTGTACACACACACACACACACACACACACACACATACACACAGAGTCAGCACGTATGCATGCATGCATACACACAGAAACATAAAAAAGGACAAACATACTGTACAAACACTAACATGCTTATGCACACATTTATTCTGCACATACGCACTCTCTCTTGCACTCTCTCTCTCTCTCTCTCTCTCTCTCTCTCTCTCTCTCTCTCTCTCTCTCTCTCTCTCTCTCTCTCTCTCTCTCTCTCTCTCTCTCTCTCTCTCTCCCACCCTTCAGCTACTCCTCCCAGCTACCCTTTGCAGCAACCTTTCCTCCCCAGCCAGGTTCAAATCCAGGTTATAGCTGACTCCAGCGCTGCTCCATCCCTACGCTGCTCCCTCAAGCACAAACGGCTCATTAAGGGACAGGAGACCCAGCCAAAAAAACAAACAAACGAAATAAATAAATGAAAAACAAAACATATAATAAAATAAAATAAAACCGCAAAAATACTCTCAAACCGTTGCCCCGCGCTGGCTGGTGTGTTTCGCGAAGCAACTGGGAATCCGATTGCCTTATGAATGATTTGTGAGCGCTCAATTATTGACGAGGCTTCAGAGATCTGATGAGGCACGGAGCCGGGCGGCTGGACGCTTTCCAGCCACCAGACGGTAACTTTTGCATGTGTGATTCCAGTAAATGCATAAATGTTTCCCCTTGGCGTGGCTGATGCATGATGAGATCACAGCTGGTAATAGGGTGTGTGAGAAGTGTGTGTGTGTGTGTGTGTAAACCAACTTCTCCAGGGTCTAGAATATAGCTCACAGCGGAGGGATTGCATCACTCTGCTAAGCGTAATTAATTAAAGGAGTTCTTTGCATACGATTAGCATCAAGATGTGTGTGTTTGCACGGAGATCATTATAATCATGCTGCGCCTCCACTGCTCTACATAAAGTTGTCTAATGGGTTTACATCATTACCTATGCGTTTACACTGGGTGGCCCATATATAGCTAGCTGCGAATTCGATTCATAAATAAACCAAGGTGTCTCTGTTCGGAACCTCGGGGCCCTTTTATCGTATTTGCGGACTTTGATGTTTCCGCTACCACATTGACTGGTCTTTATAAGATCAACAGCTGTAACGAGCTCCAGCAGATTCCCCTCAGCTGTTTGAAGAGGTTTGGGTGTGAGAGTGAAAGAGAGAGAGAGAGAGAGAGAGAGAGAGAGAGAGAGAGAGAGAGAGAGAGAGAGAGAGAGGAAGAAGGGGGTAAGACAGAAAAGAAAGGAGACAGAGGGAGAAAGCAGTAGAAAGAGATGCCTTTCACTTGCCAGATGAACACACCGAAAGAGAAAGACAGAGAAGCGGCAAAGGAGTGGAAGGAAATAAAGCTAGCGAAAGTGTTAGAAAGAGAGACAGAAGAGAGAAAGGGAGACATTGAGAAAGGCAGGGACAGAGGGAGAGACAGAGAGGAGAGAAACACAGTGTCAGAAAGAGAGAGAGAGAAGGGAAGAGAAAGAAAGCGATACAAAGACCTTTGATTTTCCAAATGAGCACACACAACAACAAGAGCAAGATAGAAAAAGAACAAAGGAAAAGTGAGAAACCTGGTCACATAAAGTTCAATCCACATGCATGTCCCCTCTTAGATTAATACAGCAGGGTTAATACAATATACCAAACATGTTTTAAGATAAGATAGCATTTTATTGATCCCCAGAAATTCAGGATTTTTTGTTGTTTTGTTGGCATCGCGTCTGCTTCCATAAAAAAGTTGGACAACATGTCCCTAAACATTTCATTTACCGGTGTTCTTATTCCTACATTGATCATTTATACTTTCAGATCTTTTTGCCAGTATTTCTTTGTTTTGGTCATTAAATTGGTCTTAAATTCAATTCCACGTAGCATTAAAAAGGCCTTACCAATTCTTAAATGTGTCTTTCTGAAACCTGCAGATACCCTGAAAGAGATGCCTTTCACTTTCCAAATGAAGACACACAGGGAGAGACAGAGAGACAGAAAAAGAAAGGAAAGAGGAGACAATGACAGAGAGACAGACCGAGAAAAACAAGACAACATTAAACATGTCGTCTTCAACAAATGATGCCGTCCCCCTCTGGGCCAGCCATTGACAAATGCATCACTTTGTCTGAACACAGTGATGAGATGCATTAGTTTGTCAAAATGTGATCAGTGGTGTCTGAGACATCGCAGGTGAGACAGAGACGAACAAAACGATGATGTGCTGCCCCCTCGGAGTAATCAGTGTTATTTAGAAAATGCCTGAACACAGTGGTGATTCCTCCAAATTTTGTCAAAACCCCATTAGCGATGTCTGAGATATGACGTAACGAACGTATGGAGAACGATCCATTGTCCTGATTTGAGGATTAGAGTTGGAAAAACAGAAAGTTAGAGGCTGAAAGAGAGACTTTTCATTTTGATTAGCGAGGATGCAGAGACAGGCAGAGAGAGAGACAGAGAAACAAAGAGAAAGGAAAACAAAAAGCGACAGGAAGCGAGAGAGTCGTTGAACTTTTTTTCTAAATGAGGACCCGGTTGGGGCAGAGCTGCGCTGCTAGATTAGCCGGCGCTGGAGTTTTCACCCCGGCAGGCCTGGAGAGAGCCAAGCAAAAGTCGTCCCGGCGCCTGGCGTCCTGCCCCCGACAAATAAACCTCATAATGGAACTCTATCGGGATCCAAGTGGGAACATTCATTTTCATTACCGCAGGTTTATCTGTCCCCACATGCACTAACGCCGCAGTGCAGAGGTGTGCTCAGGTAGCGGATCAGGGGGAAGAGAAAAAGGAAAAAAAAAAAAATAAGAGTGACAGAGGAGGCGGGGAAGAGGGAGGACAGGCGAGAGGTATTGGCTCGTCTCTCGACAAGCATTTTCTCTGTTTCCCTCCGTTAAGGCTGTTTCCGCCCCGCATCTGATATTCATCTTAATCACAGTATGGCAAAGCATAATTCCATTTTTTAGGTCAGGCAGATGGTACCTTTGTTGAGGAGATTAATTACCGTGCAGCACAACATTAATAAAAGCAAATATTTGAAGGGGAAATGCAATTTGCCCCAAGTGCAAGGCTAGTGTAAATAGGTGAGTCAGGGCCGGAGAAGGCAGATCGCCCGTGGGTGGATCATCATTTATTCTCTGTGCTGCGCCTGTTGAACCCGGCGCTGGCAGAGCCGAGCAGACAGGGAGACTAATGGGCATTCAACCACCTGGCGCCAAACTGGGCATCGCAGCAGACCAGGCCAAGACGGGCCGGAGAGTGCTAAGCTGTTTTTTTTTTTTTGGGGGGGGGGGGGGGGGGGGGTTGCCTTCAAAAATACTTTTTGAAGTTTTCACAACAGGCCCTCTGGACATTTTTCTGATCTTTATACTGAAATACTGCAGTGGAGAATTCTGTGTGTGTGTGTGTGTGTGTGTTGGTGTGGATGTGAGCAAGTTGCGCATACATGTATGCATGTGTATCTATGGTGTAATGCATTTATTGTGCCAAAATAATACTACTACCAATAATAAGCATGTGTCATACAGTACAGAATATTAGAGTTACACTCATTTTTGAAAACCACACCTTTTTGTAGCGCTACATTTGAATTAGATTAGTTTATTAATGTGTCCTTCCACAATAAATTAAGTTGAAAAAATCAATACAGTGTGCTGATTTTACCTCTTTCTCCTTCCACAATAAAACATTTAGCTGTAGGTACAACATCAGAAACACATTGTCATGCATAGATTTATGAGACAGTGCAACCAGGAGAAATATCATACGTACATGTTGCATGTTTGATTTTGCAGGGGGATGGAAGATCAATCTCACAGCTCTTCATCAAGCCAACAATTACAGATGAATAGCATCGCCTCACATCAAACCGTCATCCGTATGGCGTCCTGGATCCACAGATTCCATCCGGAAACGCAGGCAGAATCAGGTAGCAGAGCGCAGAGTGTTTGTCACGGATTCTCGCCCAACAAATTGCCGTCAGCGGGATGGGAGGTAATTTTCCTGAAATCCGGAACGTATCAGTGAAATGAAAGGAGAGGAGCAGCACCTGAGCAGCACCCGAGAGACACAGGAGGACTATCACATCAAAGATGAGTGCTTTTAGGGAGATTTCCCGTTCCCATCAGGCCGTGTGGATGGAGAGAAGACGTGGCTGGAGCAAAACAATCTGCGCCTTTACTGCTGGGTGGTTACAGGAAAAGGGATGTATAGGCTCCAAACTGAACATAGAGTGGAATCATAAGAGCTTTCAAGTGGCATTATGGAAGTTTTTTTTTTTTTTTTACATTAAAATAACAATAAAAACATTGTCTGTGACTCAGTGTGTATGATACAGGAGTGGTTTAATCTGTATTTACTGTATATGAAGGTTGTCAAAATAGTCTCTCCTCCTGCCACAGATTGTATCTTTATTGCTTTATCAATGCAAAGCTTTATATTGGTTTTTTTTCTGATATTTCTGTTTTATGTTGTTTTTCTGATATTTCCATTATTGCACTCTACTGGTATAATGCAGGCTGTTGCTCACCCCCCCTACTTTTGACATTAGCGAGCACTGGCACATTGAAATTTCCTCTCTGCTCCTTTTTATAATATAAAATGAGGCAATCATCTTTAAACTGTAATCTATACATAGAGTGATTCATGAATGCATCAGTAGTGTTTTATGCTAAGATGCAGGTTTTTGTGATATATACAGTATGCTTTAATAATATCAATTTGTATCCACTAGATAAGTGTAAGATAACAAAGTATGACTAATGAACTAGATCGCTTCTTGCTAGCCTCCTAACCAATGACCAGAAACTTTGTTGTCATCTTATACTGTATATGTGATTATTACATATCCCTAACCTTTTGACCTTTTGACAAAAATTGGCTTTTCGATGATATTCGGGACATTTTGGGGCATATAACATTTGCTGTGGGTGTATTGTATGGGATTGGCGAGTGGTGAGCTGTGTTGTGGCTATCAAGGTGATGCTAGCAGCACAAGAACAACAATAATGGCGGGAAGCAGTAAGAAACAAAAGAACAGCACTGCTAGACATGCGGCAGACAAGTTGCGTTCAAAAACACGGTCACCATCAGCATTGCTTTTTTCCCTGCAGTCTGCTGAGGCTTACGGAAGCTGGTTCCCTGTGCCTCAGGATAAATACAGAGGCTACTAGGTTGGACTGACTACTAGTTAAAAGCCTGCTATCGCAATTGCAATCTGCTATTGGCTGATCTTTGTGACCTCTGATGTAGGTTACCTGTTTTGTCGTGGTTTGTCATGGATCAGCCAATTGCAACCAAGCTCAAGAACACTTTGATGGCAACTCTTGCTGGAGGGTTGAGCGTCATCCTGGGATCCTGAGATTTAAACCGACAACTTCAACATTTTGGCTATTGCTAAATCGCTAGTTTTTTTGCATTCCAAGTTCTTGGCTTGAGAGATTTAACTGGTATGAGTGAAAGCAGGAACACTTTATTTTGGTAATCCAATGTTAATATTCAACTAACTAGCAGGTGGAAAAAATATGTTCAACAAAGTCTCACTTTCCTATTTGCTGCATATCAACAAACTACACCCTTAATCCTGACTTTAGCCTAACTCTAACCCCATTTTAAACCCCAACTCTAACCTGACCTTACTTTGTTTGTTTGTTTCTTTCTTTATTGTCACATAAAAAGTTAAAAGAAAAGGAAAAGGATACAATATATAATTTGCAAGTGAATGTGAAGGAGAATTGCCTAAAAACCCTCCAGGGGCTTGAAAAGTGGCATTCTCCAGGCAGCATATTACAAAAAATAATTACAGCAATGTAAAATACACAATTTGAATGTATCTATAAATAAGTTTAGACATAGTAAAAAACGGAGACATAGTTCAGCATAGTACTTGACAACAATGCATCCCATAACACCCATCTACTACACAAGTATAAAGAATCAGTCATAGTCATAAGACACTTCTAACCCACACATTGAATATCTAGACTAATTTTCACACTGTCACCTGAAAAATGTGACCATGAAAGCTCCTATGTGTCGACTCCAGGCCTGTAAATGACACAGCCAGAGTTTTGTGTGACAAAGCTGCCAGCAAGGCACTTTATCTAGCTAATAGGGGTATTGATGACCAAGCAGGATCAAGCGTTCACATCAAAAACCAGACAGAAATGATGAAACTGATGAGAGAGGGGGCGAGAGGCACAGTATTTTATGGCATAAGTGCAAGCTCTGTAACAACATCCAAGAAAGTTTCCTGGTCTGAATTGTTCAATATAATGACTGATGATTGCAGTTGTTGCAGGGAAGGAAAGATGAAAGGACAATTGTGATTAAATGAGTTTCTCTGCGAGTTCACCTGTTGAATTCGTCTGGCTCCGATATTGATTGCTTCAAAGAATACTATCCAGATTGAAACCGCAGTTCAATTTGAGTTGATTGGTTGCTTAATGCAGATGGTGTGTTTCCAATGTAGGCTTCCCCTTGTTGCCGTTGTGGTCATCAAAATGAAGAGATTGCAACTGCGCTGTGGAAACTCAGGGCCAGTGCTCAATTTGTGCCGCGGATCCTGCCGGAACAGGATCCGGCACCTCGCGGTTTTGGACTACCTGCATTCCGGTACCTATTTGCGTGGACCTGGCACCTGGTGGCATGAAAGTTGTTTTTTTTTTGGTCTGCCATGTAATACTCCCAATAGTTGACTCTTCTTTCCTTTCCCCTCCCTTCCAAAAACCTGTCTCATTTCCATATTAAGACAGGTGATTACTCTATTAGAAAGTAACAACAAGCGCATAGTAATCACTTCACACATGAGTGAGCTGCTCTGCAGAGTGTGTTATGGTAAAATTCAGACAGCATCATGGCTAAAAGTTGAATTTGCTGTCCATATGTCCGCTGTGTGGACTATTTTTGGAAAATTAGACAAGGTAAGCATGATTTTTTTTGTTTGTAAACATATTAGCATATTCTGTAATCTATTAGGTCTCTGCTGGGACAATCGAAATTCATATTTGCATAGATGACTGCGAAACAGAATTTTTTTGGGAGTGCGGACCTGTAATTCCCACAGTTAAATATGCAGGCAATTGCACGTTATGTTGAGCGTCCAGAAATAATTGGTAATAACATGAGAATTGGTTGACGTGAAGGGCTGTAAGCCACATCACTGTGGGCATTTCAAAACCAGCGCAGTCCAGCTGACTGTCGCCACGACACGTTTTATTGCATTATTCGCTGACATTGTTTCCTACATTCAAAATCGATATCCTATGAAAGTATTTGCATTGAATATTGATGCGTAACTACTCGAACCAGAATTTCTCTGGTAAATGGTTGAAGCCATTGCAGTTTCCTTTATGTATGATTAGGATGTCTCATAGTAGCCTATGTGGGCATTTTGATTTTGTGCACAGTGCAGTTATATCTTTAGTCTACTACTTGAAGGGCAGGTTTGTAAAAATGAGCATTATGTAGCCTATGCAATAATCAAATATTGTTATAGGTCCCCAGTAGTCGGAGTTCTAAGGTCATATAGTCGGTCATTTAGTAATGTTCAGGCTGTTAGGTCTACAGTAAGGTATATGGCTGTACTGAGCACCACCGTGCCTCCCATGCGCTCGTTGTCTTGATATGTTCCGGAACCTTTTCCCTCCACACCGACCCGCGGGAACACCGACCCCTTGGTGTCCCGGGACCTCATCATTTACAAATGAAGCACTGCTCAGGGCAAATTAACTAGAAGATCCAATCAAATGAATGTCTTCGAATAAACAAACTTCAACAATATTTCAGTGATTGGGGAAGATGATTTACTGCAGTGTTTTTCAAGCATGAGTTCCTGAATTACAGAGAAATTGTTATCCAAAGTTTTTGCCTACACCTTCGCAAATCCCTGAACACAATTTAGGAGGATAGGTGGATGCCTAAACATGGTAAAATATGTTAGATTTGTCAAAACAATAGCCTGCAAAATTATTTATAGGTCCATTTTGCAAATGTTGGTCCCTGGAGAAAAGACTGAAAACATTCACAGCGCCCTAGCAGAGACTATTGTGTACTGTTGGTAGGATTTACACAGTAGATGACTAATTATGTAAGTAAGCAAGCAAGCAACAAAGCAAGTATGTGAGCAAATAAGCAAGCAAGTAAGAAAGTAAGCAAGCAAGCAATCACGAAAGCAGGAAATCAAGCAATTAAGTGAGCAAGTAAATGAATAAATAAGATCCAGATCTGATCTCTTCATTGCTGGCTAAACACATAACACACAAATTAATCAAATCTCGATCACGTTGGATTCAGTTTTGTTGTTGGTTGTTCTTGTGTCTAACAATGTTGTAACTGCATTGGAATAGGATGTAGTGTACAGTCTCCTTAATAGTAGTAATTACAGTAGTTACTTAGTATTTTAGTGTATAGAGTCACTCATTATACAGACACACAGTGACATGTTTCTTGTGGTAAATGTTCCCTCCTTCTGAAACCACATGTGGAGCAACTATCTATTTTGTATATGAGCATGATAGCATGTTCATCGTTGGATGACGTGCAACTCAAGAAGGAGACTTCAAAGTTCTTTGGTATCATGCAACCCCCCCCCCCCCCCCCCAAAAAAAAAAAAGCAGGACATCCAAGTTCAGTCCTCTTAATGCTTTAATTTGACACACTTGAGTCTGGAGTGTGTGTTTTGGTTTCTTCCCTCCACTCCTGTCAGCAGACAGCATCCTCTCATCCTCATTGATTAACTCGTCAGACTGGCCAGCTGTGTTTCACCAGAGATAATGTTTTAATTAACGGACTTCAATATCTAATTAAGATTAGATGTAGATGCTTTATAGAGGTCATTTAAATGAAGGCGGACAGGCCGGCAGGGGAAGGTCTGGGCGGATGATGGGATCAATACGCAGCCGTTGGGGAGTACCTTGAAATAGTTCGCCGCCAGTCGGGACGATGTTTTACCAAGGCCTCTAACTCAGGGTGAGTGCACAGGAGAGGCTGTTCTTTAAAGATTACGTTAAAGGCATTTATGCTTCGTTAAATGGAGATGTAAAGACTGACCTGACTTTCTCATGATGCACGAATCGCGCTTTGTAAAGTGTCTTGTTATCGGGCGTCCTGGTAGCTCAGTTGGCTGAGGCGCGCACCATGAGACCTTTGTTGTATGTCATCCTCCCCTCTCTCTCCTCATCTTTCATGTCTATCTCTACTATCAACTATCCAAAATAAAGGGGGAAAAAATCTTGTCATCATCTGGAACAATACTTGAGGAAATCTCTTGACACCATATTACAAGGATGCTCACTTTGTTTAATTTTGCTTTATTAGACTGTAAATGTTGGCGTGGGCAGCACAGTGGATCAGTGTTGTGTGTGGGTTTCTTCTGGCTGCTCCAGGTTCTTCCCACTCTCCAAACACATGCAGATGGATTTGGAGACTCTAAAATATTCATAGGTATGAATGTGAGAGTGAGTGATTGTCTGTCTGTGTTTGCCCTGTGATGTACTGCCGACCCGTCCAGGGTGTCTGCCTGTCTTCTGCCCAGTGTATGCCGGGATAGACCCAAAAATATTTGAAACTAATTGTCAAATGCATTGAATTACTTAACTATAAATTGGAAACAACTACGCATGATAATATACTCAGTGCCCTCATTTGGCATCAGTGTGAAGTCTGTCTTGTTTTACCTTCTTTGTTTTATAATTGTCCACATCGTTACACTTCAAACTGTTAACAACTGACAGCACAGTTTCAAACGGACATAACAATGATTTCTAATGGCCTGGCCCATTAATTTCTGAGGGCGCAGAACAAATGTGTCTTTGAGATGGGAGGGCAAAGGCTAGCATGTTCCGTTCTTTCTGTTTAATGAGCGGCCAGACCTCCGCAAGGTGACTTTGATTCGTCACCACAGGACTTCCCTTCGCTTCTTTTCTCTTCACTTTTCCTCCACTCCCTCCATTTCCTCCTCTTCTCCCCCGCCCCTCCTCTCTTGATTGGCCAGCTACAGTCTGCTCCGACACCCCAGGCTTTAAAGACCCAGCTCTAATTAAAACCAATGTTTAAATACCTTCACTAATCCATAGACCATTGCAGTGTATTAAGACTCCCAACATTGATTAGCCAGGCTGATTCAAAGACCCAGGAAAGGCAAACTCATTAGAGGAGATTTGAAGGATGCCCTCTGTTGGGAGCGAGAGAGGAAATCTACCCTTTCTGTTTGTTTACCTGACTGGAAATATCATTTATTTATTTCCTCTTTATTTATATAATGGTTGATTAATAGCGGTGACTACTCAGGGAGCGTCTAGCAAACAAAGGAGTGTACTGTGTACTCACAATGTGTGGTCAAATGAGATTCAAATTACATGGAAATTATTGCACGTTACCTTACACTCTATTGTATACTGTCAAATAAAGCAGAAATGTGAGCCAAGGCAATAAACCCAGGCTCATTTAACTTTACAGGAGTTCATTTTAGATCACAGGTGTGACAGGTAAAGTTTGCTCGAGGCCCAAGTCAGTCTCAAGTCCCAAGTCAAGTCCCAAGTCTAAATGTAGATTACCAAGTCAAGTCTGTGCCATTATTGTCAAGTCTCAAATCAAGAGTCCAGTATCAATTTAATATCTTAAAGAAAACTAAATATCTAGGACCTTTCAATGCAATATGGTTTTAATAGGTTAACAAGACTAGGTCAAAACCTAGTATCTGGCTGGACCGTGTCCGTCTCCTCTCTCCGCCGCTGTCCTCTCCACCGCGCCCACGGCCCGCATTGATCCTCCCGATCCAAGCCCCGGTCGCTCTGGTACCCATGGGGTATATATATGCACTGGCCGGCACCGTGCCCCCGGGAAACTCCGGGAAGCGTCGGCAGTAAGCCCTCGGCGCGCCGAAACCTCCATGCTTGTCTGTGTCTCTCTCTCCGCCGACAGAACAGAGAGCTGTCAGGTGGACTGAGCTCGCGCATATGCATCGAAATAAACGGCGATATGATATAATTGTATAGATTCTACTTTAGCTTCAGTTAGCTTCAGCTTACATGCATGATATTGGTCAGCCTGCTTACTGTGTGGGAGAAACGGGCTCCCGATCTCAGCGGAGAAACAAGATGGCGGAGAAAACGAAACTTAAATTTCTGGCTCTGTGATCCTATGATGTGCCACGTGCCACGGCCGACCAATGGTGCAACTTCATCACTCAGTCAGTCACTCAGACAGTCAGTGAGTCAGTCAGTCAGTCAGTGACAGACATTCGCGTTTATAGGGCTGGCCCCGCTGTTGCGGTCCAGCCAAAAACTTGGTAAGAGCATCATGAGTTTGATTTCTATAATCAGTTTCAACTTCAATAAATTCAATCATTCCATACAAATTCAGAAAACAGAATTTAAATTCAGTCCTCTGCTGGAACAAATCTCATCACTTTCAAGTCATTTACACAAACACAAGATCTTTTGTCAAGACTTGACAAAGTCCCAAGTCCCGAGTCACCAAAACCCAAGTCAAGTCAAGTCTCAAGTCTTCTCTTCATGCATCAAGTCAAATCTCAAGCAATTAAAATTGTGACTGGAATCTGACTCGAGGCCAAGTCATGTGACTCGAGTCCCCGCCTCTGTTTTAGATCAACAGAAGTTTAATGAAACTGCATGTTTTTGATTATATTCATATTCATTATAATCACCATATTGATAGTAATTAATATTTCAAACAAAATAATTTCTTGATCCCTATTCTGTAATACACTGTAGCTTACGTAAAGCTCTGAGTGCAAAGACCAATATCATAATATATAATAATACATCATATAAAGAATCTTGCAAATTGTGCCTGTTTTTACATGTTGGGTTGCCAAGTAACTGTCAAATGAAACAAGTAATTGTTAAATGAAAAGTGACTTACTGCAATAATATTATCCGCCTACATTCAACACATATTTTTACACATCCACACTCATGCTCTCTCAGGTCATGGAGGGAGTTTTACTTGTTAAACATCCAGACACAATTACAGCATTAATGTATTATTAATTTTTTGAAAATGGAGAACCTCAGAGAACCCTCCATGAGTTCTTTAAATGCTGATAAATATAACAGTCGATACTTTATATTATGTTTATTGAACTGCTTTAAAAACACTAGGAACCTGAAGTGAGCTTAAGCTACAGTATATTAAGATCAATGCGGAACACATAATAAGTCAATCAGTAGATCAATCGAAGGTTAATATCAAGGTGGGGTTTCTGTGTCTCTCTCTCATGTACCTGCCCACATTAAAACTGAAGGCACAACATGATTCATTGCCAAGAGACAGAAGCATAGTCGGAAATATCGCTTTCTCGCCTTGCATTTCTCAGGAGCGAATTTCAATCAGGCATACGCAAGGGACTCCTCACAGGGCGCCCACAGGGGTCCTGCTAGATCCATCAGAGACCTGCTCGGAAAATAGAGAAAAAGAGAGAAACTATTGCCTCGTATAGAGAGAGAGGGAGAAAAAAAAAAAAAAAAGTCCCCGACTCCTATTCCCCTGTGTGGTCATTGATCTGCAGGCTCTGATTCAAGCTCCGTATTAAATCACCCCGGGGTCCGGAGCCAACCTCTACTCCCAACCCCTTTGTTCAGACCAACACCACAGATAATAGAAAGCATTTTACGCCGGGAGTACCAGGAGGCCCCAATCTCGCCTCTAGCTTCTTTTTCCCCCCCTCTTTCCTCTTTCTTTTTCTTCGCCTCTTTCCCCTTCTTTCTCACTCTCGCTCTCACTGTCTCTCTCTTTCTCCCTTTTTCTTCTTTTTCCTCTTAAATCTCTTTCTCCTCCCTATACCACATTGTAACCGGGTCTTTTGTACAGACCTGATGGAAAGACCACTTTCAAACAAAGACAGCTCACATTGTGGAACAGGGACAACAAATAGGATCTTTTGTGGGCAGTCTGAAGGTGCTCTTTCATCACCGAGGGGAGGGAGAGGGGGAAAGGAAAGTGAGGAAGAAAGGAGAGGAAAGTGAGAGAAAGAGAGAGAGAGTCCACGAGTCAGATTTTGTCCCCTGCAAAGCTTCAGCCTTCAAACCTCCCATCCTTTAAAGAATACATTGAGTTTTTGTTAGATTAGCCCTTTAGTCAACTTACCTGTTAAGTGATGAGAACATAGACATCAAAATCATGCATGTGTCCCCAGTGGATCATTTGCTCCAGTGCTCCATGCTAACATGCTAGCATACGCTGTGTTGAGTGATAGTAAGCGACTAGCATTATCTCAAAAGTGAGAAAATGAGAACTTGCAGCAGCTCTAAAGCTAAATGGTGAGTAATCTTAAATGATATGCAGCTAATTCTGGCAGTTTTTCCTAGGAGATTGGTAAAATTTACATTAAATATGATACAAAAATAACATATTGTTTCATTTTGCACAGACTACTCTCTCTGTTTCCACAGGGAAGTAAACCTGGTGGGTGATGGGAGACTGTGTGCAGCTAAAAATCACTGCGCAGCGGATGAATACATGGTTATTTACCTGAAATAGTTCCAAAAATAAACCTGGCTACATCAGCTATGCTGAGTTAATGATAGCCTATTTCATTTTTAAAAAATCAGAATCTACAGGCCATATAATAAAAAACAACCTTTTAGTAATAAAAAGGTTGTTTTTTTATTCTTCTTCTTCTTAATTTGGATCATGTTAGTCGCCTACTATCACTCATCATAGTTTATGCTAAAGCATTAGCATGGAGCACCAGAGCAGATGATCTACCAGGGACACATGGAAGATTTTGGTGTCTATGTTCTCGTCACTTAACAGGTAAATTAACCAACAGGTAAATCTCCAAAAAAACCTGGAGACCTATGCATCTAAGAATGCTGAGTTTAGACATTAAATATGGCACAGTGAATTTCATCCTACTCAGGGAAAGAGGAAAAGGAATGCATGGTTTAGCTTTGTGATAAACATCCGCAAAGTCTTGTAAACTTGGCAGACTTGTGAACTAAAGAGGAGTCATAAGGGCCAACATAATGTCTATCAAGCTTTGTGAACCAGTTTTATATGATTCTCAGACTACTCTCGTTCCAAAGATGAAAAGTAATGACAATAGTAAATCCACTTTAACATTACAGAAAAAGCTCCCACATTTTGCAGCATGACTGGTACAATACTGACCCACTGCTGCTGCATTGTGGCTCCAAATCTGAGAGAACTTTTGCAGAAAATTCAGAATTGATTCCTTTTTCAGCCATAAGAAGGTGCAAAGAATGGCAAGTAATAATTTGAAAGGTTAGTCTGGTGTGACAACATGCCTGTTCATTTCTATTGACAGTGCAACCTGTGAGAAAGACTAGACTAGTGTTGCAGTACTAGAGGAGGGTAGTTGCAGGATAGAATGGGGACTTTTTTGATTGCTGGCCTATTAACTGTACTTTATCCTATGTATATTTAGATCTGTTTCCTTTTATATAATGCAATTTGTTATGAACTGCGTCCATAGTACATTTTATGGACTCCTGAGATAACAACACAAGACGAGATAAAAGAGAAATCCAGCAAACAGAAAAATCACTAATAACCCCTATAACCTTGCTGTATATACTGTTCTGCTCCTGATATACCTCACACACGATCAGTGGATATATAAGGACTCGACTGATGACCTGTGATGTGTGTGTGTGGGTGTGTGTGAGTGTGTGTGTGGAAGGGGGTCTTGGATGTCATCAACCTACAGTACAGCCTCTGCTCCAGTCGGAATTCCTTCATCTCAGTGTGTATATTTGTGTGTGTGTGTGTGTGTGTGTGTATTTGTTTTCAGGAACATGAGACAGAGTGCGCATGAACATGTGCAGATGCATGCTTGCTTTTGTGCTTGTGTGTGTCCATACGTGTGCCTGAGTGTGTGTAGGTGTGTGTGTGTGTGTGTGTGTGTGTGTGTTGAAAGCACACACAAGTCTGTGTCCAAGTGTTAAAAGCTTAACTCTTAACAACTAGCACCGTGCCATAAATCTTGTGGACAGGGTTGTGGTTGGTAATTGCAGCTTTGCTCCGCTCGGCCTTGTGGCCTGCGGACCTGCAGCAGACCAGCGGCTCCCAGCTCCTCCAGTTCCCGTTCCACATGGGAAATTTCCCCTGAAAATTTCCACAGGAGTTCAGGGGTTTGACTGTGAGCGCAACACCCTCAGTATAGCAGCAGGCTGCTAGGAGTTCAGGCCTTTAATAGATGGTTACTTGAGTAAACAGAAAATGATAGTGATGAGGGGCTATTATTGTAAACTAAAACTAAATCTATGACGTGAATTAGGTGTAAAAAACATTGTGACAAACTGAAATATAAACAAAAATGAGACCCTGTGAAAAACTCAACTAAAACTAAAACTACTGTAAAGCTTACTAAAATAAAATAAGGTGAATAAGTGAAATGTTTGTAGTTTTCGTCTTTTTTTCATGTGCAGGGTAAAAAAGAGAATGAATTTTGGGCAGGGAATCTGGGCTATTTTTACTGAATGCTAATTGGAAAATTCATGTACATAAATCTTAAAAATAATTTATAATTTATTGTTGGTCTTACACAACATCTGTTGCAAATACATCAGAATACCTGTTCTAAACTAAACTACAAAAAAAACTGAATTGAAACCTATATAAAAATAAAAACTCATGAAAAATCCCAAACTATAATAACCCTGGTAATGAGGATAATAAGTAATTGTACTTAGGTATCAATTGTAAACGCTTGAGAGTGTTTTATTCTCTGATGCACTTCGCTGAACTATACAGGATAACATGAAAGGAGTAGATCGTCCACCTTTGTGGCTCTTGCTGAATATTATTAAAGGTGTTATAGTGGTAATCTGCAAGATCCTCGTTTTTTTTTTTTTTGTCTCCATCTTTGGTGCTCAGCGCTCATTGCTGTGGTGTTTCTGCACTGCACTTCCCAGAGATCACCTGTCAATCAAACCCAAGTGTGGGTGGGACTGTGACGTCTTTTTCCTTGGATTTTCTGTTGATGAAGTTTGAGTGTCTGTAGGTGGCGCTCTTTTCTTTGTCTGTTCAGCCATGGTGGCTATCGCTGCTCATGCTAACTACCCAGTTCTTCTTCTATCTATTCCAAACAAACCGCTGTTGCTGCTGCTGGAAACGTTAAACGCATCACTTCCTGTGCGGCAGAGGATTCTTCCTGGGAAAGACCTGCCACACCGGGTGTTAAGAGCAACAAATGAAAAAGCTTTCATGAACTGGGTATAGGTTGAATCACTATTATGGTTTATTTGATGGGACTGTTCAAAAATCTGTGATGGCTTTATTGGTTGGGCTTTTATTTGCTTCAAACACTGAACTCAACCGGCCTATATTTGGGACAGGCGTCTATATGGGACAGGCCTTTAATTCCTAAAACTCTTGCTCAGCAAAGATGGGAAATACTATCAAATTGTTTATTTACCGGTAAACCAGTATGAATATTACTTGTATAAAAATTAGGCTATCGAATAACATATCAATTACGAATCATTCATTTGATCTCGCTCCGAGAGACAGTGCATCTAGGCCAACCTCATGCACTGAGAGAGAGAGAGAGAGAGAGAGAGAGAGAGAGAGAGACGTATCAAAATCGGTAGCCTACCTTAGAAAGCCCTTTTACCGTCTTCCTTGGACAGACGTTGAAGTTCAACTTTATTTTTTCGCCATTCTCTCACTCTCAACGGAGAAATCTCTTGCTGCTGCAAGACATTTTTGTTCAGCAAATTTGACAACTGAGAGCTTGAATTTCAGGTCGTACTTTTTTCTCTGTGCCTCCATGGCGATCAGCAAATGTGACTGACGTTTGAATGCAAGTAAAAAAAAATAAACTGGCAACCGGCTTCTAATTGAGACTGGCCTTTATTTGTCAAAACGTGTAGCCAGTAAAAGGGACCGGCGTCTAATTGGGACTTGGCTTTTAATTGAAGTTTTACAGTATGTGTATGGTATGATAGTTAGAATGAACTAAAAAAGGTGACTTTAAAATGGAAATATAAAAGTAAAAAGCAAGCTCCCAAAAATGTACCTGAGCAGTGCTTAAATAATTAAAATGTTCTTGAGTAAAAAGTTACTGTCTGTCCTTCTGTGTCAGGTTGGGTCGACTCTCATTCTCTCAGACATAATGATGCAATGGTTACAACATGAACCATATGGTCGTGTCCCTGCAGCTTCAAACCCTGTGACACTATAAGTGCTGATCTAAAGGGGGAGGGAAGTGTCAGTCAAACAGAAGTTAGTTTATTAGTGGAGTAATTGTGATTAATTAACTAGAGAGCTGTCACTCAGAGTTAGCAGCTCTGGGAGGTTCATGCTGATGATTCATTGCAGCATTATTTTACAAAATAGCTGGCATTTATTAGAGTGTCTGTGGCCTGATAATAACATAATGAAGAGACTGGGGGGGCTATAATTAAAAATGTTTAAAACAAATTACACTTATTGGCCTAATAGCTGTAATAAAAGGTCAAAAAAATAAACTTTGAAAAGCCATAAGTGCTACACCATTGGTCCAATTTTGACATGACTTGGAGGGATGGCCTTGAAAAAATAGATTGGCCTGCTGCTAATTAAAAGTCAAAACAGTGATTTAATTGTTTGCTCAGACATGGAACAGAAAATTAGTTTCCTTATCTACCATTCTAAAAAGTTAATGTCAGTTCTTATAAAATGATTTAGAGAGTAAAATTACACTGACATTTTTTAAAGTGAAAGAGTTTGGCCAAATGATAACCTCTTTATTTTAGAAATATTGAATGATGGACTTATATTCCATTTTCAAATAAAACTCTTCAAATGCCCCCAAATTTGCATTGCATTTTAATTGGATTCGTAGTGTCTTGGATGCATCTTATGATGATGTTTGTCTACTTCCCCTCTCTCTCCTCTATGCAACAACCACCAGTTTGTTCAGACTTTCTAAAACCATAGAAACAACAGGAGCTGCCTGACAGTTGATACTTATTGTCATCACTTGGCTTTGCTTCTTGTCTTCGAAAGCAAGAAGGGCAAGAAGCATGCAAGTGAGGGATGTATGTGTATGTGTATGTGTATGTGTGTGTATGTGTGTATGTGTCCGCTGATCCGACCGATGGAGCTTTGTGTTGACAGTCCATGGGACGGTGGTGCTGAAGGTCGCGGAGCGCTGCGACCTGTGGAAACAGGATCCCAGTGACAGTGGTCGTAAATTTCTCTCCATCAGAGAGCGGCCGGAGCGGCTCGCTGCCTCGCTGCCTCGCTGCCTCGCTGCCGCTCTGCTCGCCGCTCTGCTCGCCGCTCGGGGCTCGGGGCTCGGGGCTCCAGACGCGGCGGGGCAGAGATAAGAGCCTGGTTATTATCCACCTCCGCCCCGCTCCTGGACCTTTTTCACCGCCCAGTTTTCTCTTTTTTCTCTCTCTCTCTCTTTCTCTGTCTCTTTTAATCTCTCTGTGTGTCTCTCATACTGCTACACTTGCACACACTCATACACACACACACACACACACACACACACACCTACACACACACACACACACACACTTGCAAAGGAACAAATGCATAGCATTGCATGTGCAGGCACACAAGATCATCTAATAATCATATAATTTCTCTCTCTCTCACACGCACACACATACACACACACACACACACACACACACACACACACACACGTTTGTTATGAACATGCGTTGTCTTTCTGCCATCTGAATTTTGTCTTTTGGTGTGAGGTGTGTGCATGGGTGTGTGTCTGTGTGTGTTTGTACATCCCTGGATGGGTGTGTGTGTGTGTGTGTGTGTGTGTGTGTATGTGCATTGGTGCATGCATGGCTACTGTACATGTACACGTATGCATGGACATCCATTCCCTGGTGTGTGTGTGTGTATGCATACATGTGTGTGTGTGCACATACATATGAGTGGATGGGAGTGTGCTTGTGTGTGTGTGTGTGTGTGTGTGTACATGTAGGTGATGTTGAGCTGCATGACAGCTCAGACTGACTGACAGCTCGTCTCGCAGCTGATCAACACTGACAGAGGCAGAAGACTCAATTAGGGATGATGTGTGGATTTGCTGTACTTTGTCTTATTGATTGATGATTGATGTTTGTTAGTAAACATGTGGGTCCACATGAGTTTATAAGATACAGCTGAGCAGGTGTAGTGATCAAACCTTTGAATATTTTGACGTTACCCTGCTATTGGAAATGTATTTGTACCACATCAGGAGTGGAAGATGGTCTTGCTGTGGCTACACTGCAGCTAGCTGCTCCATGGTTTTAGAAAAGAATGATAACAGTGCCAACCAGACATTGTAAGGAGACTGAAGGAGAAATGTAGAGATTGTTTTTACCCATAGTCTAAATTTTATATATATTTATATATTTTTATAATGAAACGTTGAATGTTTGTTAATCATGTATGATGATGTAATGAAATGTTTATAGCGTCTGTAACCCTGTGCTGCTTTTTTAATAAATATAACAAAAATTCAAACTTTCAGGTTATCCCTTTATGAAGCATTGGAGGTACTATGGCTATATCCCACTGAGCTCTAGATGCCATTTCAATGTTGCGTCTATGCGTTAGCTCTCATAACGCCCAGGATCTTTTTGGATATGTATAGTCCAGTTTTAGACCGAGCAGTAAATACATTAATACACATTTAAACAATGCATAAACACCTGCAAATATAAAAAGAAATGCACCTGACAAGTAAAAGATAATCCTTTATTTTTGTCACTTACCCCCAGAAGAGCGAAGTAGAGAGAGACAGAAAAGAGTGGGAGAGAGAGGGATGACATGCTGCTTGGGCCAGATTCAAACCCAGGAAGTCCTGTACGCGCCTTAGACCACTGATCCACCAGGACTCCCCTAATGACATGTTTTCTCACATGGTACAAAATCATCTGTGTCCACTGCTCACTGCAGCCGCCCCAAACTACTGCAGACTTGGTTCGATCTTGAAAAAATCAGTCTTGATGGCCAAGTCCTAGTTATATAAAAGTCATGCAGTGTGCCCGCAGCCTTATAGAATCCTAACAATGCCAAAAGGCCGTTTTGGGGACACTGAAAGCCAAACATAGGAACTCTGGCGGCGCTGTGGCTACGGCTTCAGTTCGGGTTGTAACTGCAGGTGAAATACACGGCCGGCTCTGGTTTTTGCAGCTGGGGTGATAATCATGATCCCAGCTGCCTGCCACACAGTAGTGGTGAGGAGTGGTGGTGGTGAGGAGCTAAATTGGCCCCTTAGAGAGAGAGAGAGAGAGAGAGAGAGAGAGAGAGAGAGGATGGACAGCTTCAGCCCTTTATTCCTGAGAGGACACTTGAGACAAAAAGTTGTTAAGATGACCACCATAGCTGAGTGTCAGTCACACTGGCCCTTCACAAGCTGCTGGGGCAATAGTGAGAGACTGAAATAGGGCGAAAGAAAAGAGAGAAATGGAAAAAATAGCAGCAGTATGAGAGGATAGAAAGAGAAAGAGTGTGTGTGTGTGTGTGTGTGTGCTGTACGTGGGCAAAGAGAGGTGGAGTGGGAGTGCAAGAGACAGAAAGAAAGAGAGATAAGTTTGTGTGTGTGAGAGAGAGAAGGTGAGAGAATGAGACAAAGAGAATGTGATAAAAATAGGGAATTAATGAGAAAGCGAGGCGGAGTGAGTGTGTTTGTGTGTGTGAGGGAGAGAGAAATAGAGAGAGGGAGGAAGAGAGAGACGGGGATGAGGGAAAGGAAAAGGTCAGTCCTGTGCAGTGTGTGGATTGTGTCTTCTAAAGAATTTATGATGAGTGTAAAGCCTCATCTGTAGCATCGAACAGCTTCAAATGGCCCAGCGTGACCCAGGCTGCAGGAACGCTGCGTCTGCTGTGAGCTCACATTAACTCTTCCCCTCTCTCCGTCTTATCTGCCTCATGCTAATGTTTCTCTCATGCATCGTGCGCTTATATCTAAGGAGGGAGCTGACAGCGTGTGACTTTTGCCATAAGCCTTATTAACGCTTAAAAACAATGCAACCGCAGCGCGACTTGACAAGCTTTTCGTGAAGACCTCCAACACACGAGGCAGAGATATTCTAAAGAAAACGAAATATTGACAAGATTTTACTTTGCCTTCTCACACTTATATTCCAAAATACATGCGAGTTCACCAGATGTTGTGGCATCATCTGTCTATCGTATCATACAGGAAATGAACAATTTCATTTACAAGACGGCTACAAGACGAATGCTTGCAAGTTTTGAATGTTGTTAGTAACTTTTTCTTCTCGCCGTGCCTTTTGCTGTTTTGCTCCATTATAAAAATGTATTTGCTATGTGAAGTATCTTTAAACATCTATACATCATTGTCAAATTGATTGTGATATCTCGGCATAATTACCGTAAAACAAATGAGACCATTGCCGATGACGACGATTGGTAGCTCATCTCACGCCAGTGGTATTGTTAGTGCTAGTGGTTCTCAAAATTAAGACCACATTTCCCATAAACCCTGTTGATTCCTGTCTCAAAACTTGCTCTGTTTGTGCTGGAAGAATAGCACCATCTTCCTGTTTTGTGCTGTAAAGCAATCCAGCAGATTTCCTACAAAATCTGACTTTATGGCACACTGTGAAAAATGCAGAGTAGAGTCCGGTAGAGGCTGCCAATCATCTCGGCCATGCTCTTGTTTATTTACGGTAATTATACTAATGTCTCAAAATGAATGTGGAAATGATTTGTTGATGTTAAAATGCCTCACATAGCACTTAATTTGTCACATAAAGTAACAACAGCGGCTGGTAGAATCTGCACACAGCTGTTGTTGATGAAAAGGTCAGCCTGGTGTGTGACATTGATAGGAAGCGTATTAGAAACAACTTGGTTAAGTGTGACGGTAGCGCTGGTGCAACAACTTCAAATTATTGTTGCCCTATACTTTAGACTCTGGGACTTTGTCTTTTACTTTTGAGATTAGCTGATATTTCAACCTCAGACAAGAACTAAAGAATATATCTTTTTAAACACGGTTCTCGGGGATTACTTTAAGCAAACCAGGTCAATGCTGTTCGAGAACCTGACATTCTCTAAATGGCAGGATGGATTGATTGTGTTTTTGTTGATGTTTTGCAAAGTGTTTTTCCATTTCCTGAGGATTTATTGACACGATGGGACTTAACTCTCACATCTCGAAAAGCTTTCAATCAGCTTATTGATTTAGCAAGATCACCAAAAACTTTGGATGACAAAAGTTTTTAAAGGTCTAATGTTTCTCACCATTCTATCCATTACAGGATGTTTATATATTATGTGAGATGCACAGGATAGATACAGAGTGAGAGAAACTGGCAGAGAGAGAGAGAAAGAGCGAAAACACCAGAAATTACTTTCATCTTCCTCCAGTTAGCAGCAGCTCAGTTAGTTTTGATGCAATATGCTCTGACATGAGCATGTTGCTTACAGCAATAAATTGGCAAGCCGCGCACTATCATTTAATGCTTTATCCATCAAGAGCGCCAATTTCTGCTAACAACCACCCAGAGATTTTTCTGTAGAATTTATCAACATGAATCTTAATGAAACTCAAATCTGACAATTTCTTGGAATCAATAGTGTTTTCAAACAAGCTCTGTATGCCACAGTATGAAGGCGAAAAGTCTCTATATGCAACAAAAGTCAATATATGGCTTGTTTCTAAACACTCTGGAGAAGCATCATAGTCACCGGAGACGTGTTGCTTTCTACTGCGCTGAAAACCACATACTGTATACCTGTGTGTCCAAGGCAGACACCAGGGGGGAAAAAAGAAAAGAAAAACTATTTTCTCGGCTTGTGATTGCAATGGAGAGCTAACCCATATAGATTATTTCTCCTCAAGTAATGGTTGCAAAATTGCTCATCGAACACTGATGATATCCCCAGCAGCGATGAACACCTAATTGAATTTCATTTCATTCACTCAATAAAAACATTTTGGGCAAGAAAAAAACATTACCCAGCGTTCATTGCAATTTTAACACCGATGAATATGTAAAATGGTACTATTTAAGTAAGTAAAGGGCTTAAATAAGATGTATGATGCCTTTAATGCTATTTAATTGTGAGTTTTCATGCTAGCAAACACCCTGACGGGGCAGATGCCGCCGTTTTCCAGACGGCGGGCATCTTATTATGGAAGTAAACTCGGCCAACGCGCCTCTCGCTGTGTGTTGTGATTCTCAAGCAGCCTCCTCTCTATGGTGTCTGAAAGCAAAGAGAGCCATTTAGATGGGGAGCTTCACCCGCTGCCAGAGGGGATAGATTTCAGGCAAAATTTCTGGCTAGTTTGATTCGTTCATACAGGAACTATAGATTTTCCTTCACACTCCTCAGGTAGCCAGGATATATTGGTTTGCTCTCTCCACTCCTCTCTGTAACCATCTCCTCCACCGCCCAAGGGGATTTCATGGAGGAAATGTTGAGATAGCCCCACTAATGCATGTTTCCACGCGCTACACGCTGGTGTTTGGGTGAGAAAGTGTGCATTGTGTGTCTCATGCACACACACACACACACACACACACACTCTGTCTCGCTCTCTCTCCTTTTCATTTTCTCTCTCACACACATTGATGCACACACACATACACACACAGGCTCAAATGGACACAGCAGCACACAAACATGATGACCAAACACAGCAGTTCTTTTTCTTTTTGTCACTCCCTCTCTTTCTCTCCATTTCTCACTCTCTCTCTCTTACACACACACACACACACACACACACAAATACATGCTTTCTCCCCACTATACAGGCTCTTTCTCTCACACAGATGCACGCAAACACACACAGAGGCCGAAATACACACTGCAGCACAAGCAAAGACACACACACTAGATGACCAAACAATTTTTCTTTCTTTCACTTTCACACCCAAAGAAATACACTGCATGTGCGCACGCGCACACACACGCTCACTGTCGCTTTCTTTCACACACAGATACACACACAGAGGCAGAAATACACACAGCAGCAAAGACACATACACACCTGATGGACAAACAGCAATTCTCTCTCTCTTTCTCTCGCTCTCTCTCTCTCTCTCACACACACATGCACACACACACACACACACACACACACACACACACACACACACAAATACATGCTTTCTCTCTATATATGTTCTATATCCTATACACACAGATGCACATAAACGCCCATAGAGGCTGAAATACACACTGCAGCACTAAGACACTAGATGAACAAAACACAATAATTTTGTTCTTTCTCTCTCTCTCTCTCCCTCTCTCTCACACACACACTTTCTCTCTCTCTCACACACACACACACACACACACACACACACACACACACACCCCCCCATATCAATCAAGCTATTCCAGGAAGCCGGAGAAGAGAAAGGAGATAGGCAGCGCTCTCAGAAGCAGGTCTGCCAAGGAAAAGCTGTTGGCTCCTGCCAAGGTTGAGCGAGCATATTGCCTCGTAATGGAAAAAGAATGGAGGAGCAGACATGGCACATTGTCTGAAACTCTATCAAATGATTCCTCTGTCTCCCCCTGCACAGCAACTGTGACACAGTGTCTGATAATGGTGGGCTTGTGTGTGTGTGTGTGTGTGTGTGTGTGTGTGTGTACCTGCTGTGCCACATGTGTCTAAGAGAAAGAGAGAAAATTGCTGGGTTTGTCATCAAGTGTGTACATGCATTTGACAGACAGAGAATTGATGTGTTCACTCATTTAGCATGCCTGCCTCTGTGTGTGTGTGTGTGTGTGTGGTGTGTGTGTGTGTGTGCATGTGCGTGCAGGTGGTCTGACACCAAATAGTTGTTGGAGCAGCTGTTGATGACATGATAAAGAAATGCCTCGTTTTGCCAAGCGCAAATACAACATAAGATTACTGACAACTCCTGTACAGCATCCGTCTCTTCACACACACACACACACACACACACACACACACACACACACACACACACACACACAGCGGCAGCAGCACACCTCATCCTAGAGAGAGAAAGAAATATTCATCTGTCAGAGAGGGTGAAATGGACCGTATATTGAAACATTTCACACAAAATTACTTTCTCATCATCGCAAATAATAATCCATCTGAATGGTTTTGCTTCAGAATATCCATTTCAATAACATTTTGTGGATGATACATGAAGAAGGAAAACAGAGTTGTAGGTGACATGGATGAAAGCGCCTATTGAGCATTGTATGTGGGATTTATTTTGCGTTTATTTACCGAGGGAAGGTTTGATGAAAAAGTATGTCGTTTTTCCCCACTGGTGGACATTTTCACACCAGAGAGCTGCCAAGTACAATCACAGCCTTCTTACTTCTGGCTGCTGAGCAGCTCCACAGGAACAGCTGGGGGTTAAGTGTCTTCCCCAAGGGCACTCAGGCTGCAGTTGGACTGGGAAACTGAAATAAGGAAAGCGCTCTACCAGGAAGAAACCAGAGAGCTCACTCACTTCCCCCGACACAGATGTTCCCAGTCGGCGCAGGGATTTGAACTGGCAACCTTCAGGTCGCTGACCAGCTTCACTCAGGCTGGGTGCACAGCAGAAGACTTTTAAAATCCTAACTGGACAAGAGTTCAGTGATATACTGTAGGTGCGGGCCAAGCCATTCACTGTTTTAAAAGTAATCAATAAAATCTTTAAATAAATTACAAAATTAACCAGTGTAAATTTGTTATAGGCTCTCTTCAACATGATCTAGTCAAAAACCTAGCGGCGGCATTTTGAACTAGTTGCAGGTACGAGATTAGCTTTAGCTAGTCTTTTTATTATTCTGAAAAGCACTTTGAATTGCATTTGCTTGCCTGAATGGTGCTATATAAATAAAGTTTGATTTGATTTTGATTTGATTTGATTTAGCTTTCCTATGAAGGCCAGAATACAGCGAATTACAATAATCGGTGCAGGATGAAATTAGAGCCTGGATGACTTTTTCCGCGACAGAAAAAGGATAGAAATGACCTGATCCTAGATGTATTTCTGAGCTGATAGAAGCAAGACTGAACAACACTTAAACTATAAAAACGGATTTCACAGTTTTTGCCTCTCAGTCATAAACACGCTCAAACTACACAATTAGGCAACTAGACGGGGGAATCACACAGGTGAGAATATAATTGAGATTATCCTGCTGACTCCTGATACGTCACTGATCACCAGGACCTCCAATCTCACAAGAAATCCTACGAACCAACTTGAGTCCAATCACAACTAGGTAAACTCGGCTCTCATTGGCTTTCGGTGGCCTCTGGTCGTGGATTGACCACACTACAGGACTTGTTCAGACTTGCCCCCCTCACCTTTTTGTCACAGACGAGCAGCAACATTCGCCTGGAAGCAGCTCACCTGTGAAATAGAGGAAGGGAAGAAGAGCGAGAGAGAGAGTGAGACAGATGGCACAATTGCTTTGCTTCTCTGTGGAAACATGTCAGTCATCTGAACTGTAATCAACTGCATGTGAAATCCACTCCATATCAGTGGGATTCTCCATATGGTTTATGTTCAGTGTCACATACCATCTAACTGCTGGCTTTGCCCTTGCCTTTGTCGTTGACAGTTGGCAACCCGTTGCGCCCCTTTATCAGCTTCTGACAGGTGCTACACTATTAGTATCCTCTCATCTCAGTCTCATTCACACCCTCGCCACCGCGCCTGTGTGTGTGTGTGAGTGAGTGTGTGTGTGTGTGTGTGTGTGTTGTGTCAGCAGCAGCAGTCTTGAGATGCTGGAGGTGGGATGTGTGTATGTGCGCGTGTCAGTGTCAAAGACGTTGGTGTGTGGGTGTCAGTGTCACAATATTGGTGTGCGTGTGTGTGTGTGTGTGTGTGCGTTTGTGTTGGTGTCAGTTGTGGAATGTGTGTGTGTGTGTGTGTGTGTCTGACAGAGACAGAGAGAGAGAAAAACACATTAGGCTGAAGCTGTCATCTCCCCTCTCATCTCTCTTCCTCTGCCAACAATACCCACCTGTGCCAGTCGCCATCACTCACGTCTGTCCCTTCATCTCAGCACAGAGAGAGAGAGAGAGAGAGAGAGAGAGAGAGAGAAAAGAGCGTGGGGGTGGGGGGTTAGGTACAGAGAGGGAGAGAGAGAGAGAGAGAGAGACTGTATACACACATACAGGGGGATGTCAGCTCAAAACACGCCGTGGCATTTCAATAGGTGAGACTTTCAACACAATTTTCAATTCTCAAATGTCAACAGGACGTCTTGTCTGCACCTGCTAGGTTTTGTCCTACATCTATTGTGTCAATCCTGTATTGTGTAACTGTCTTGTCATGTGTCAGCGCCAATTAACCGAGTCAAATTCCTTGTGCAACTCAAATAGAGTCGTTCTGATTCTTCTGAGACGATCGGCACTACATCAGGATGGAGGCTGTAAAATGATGCCAGTAGTTTTTTTTGTGGGGGAAATTGACTCTAGAAACTCAAATCATCCTCATAAAACATTCTGCCCCTCACACCCATGCACATGCATTTACACTTTTACATTTTAGGATATTCAGCTGATGCTCTTAGACTTACTTCAGTTTGTTGTTTCCTTGTTTTAAATGGTTCACTGCAGAAAATGACAAGTTGTCAAGTGATATTATCTTGTTTCCAGACCTATCAAGCGTATTTCATGCTATTTTTAGTCAAATTATAACACTGCACTGGCAAATAATCTTACTGGTTTCAATAAATTTCACTTGATACATGCCGATACGACTTCTTCCAAGAAATCATCATAAAACAATGAAGAAAAAACGGTAAAATTATCTGCCAGTGCAGTAAGATGATTTCACAAAAGAATCCTAAAATAAGCTTGATAAGCCTGGATATAAGATAAAATAACTTAACAAGTTTGTGAGCTTTTGCAGTGTTGTTTATGTGTTTTTGCTTCTTTTAATGTTCCATTTTATGTCCAGCACTTTGAGTCCAAACCATGTATGAAAGGTGCTTTACAAATAAAGTTTTTACTATTATTATTATTAACAGTAGAATACGCCCAATACAACCAATAGTAAGGAGCACAATGGTTAGAGAAGATAGAAGGATCATGGAAGAGAGAGCTGCTAGGAAAAGAAAATAAGAGCTAAAGAAAGAGAAGGGTTTGTATTTTTTATAAATTGGATGTGAATACAGTGAGAACCTCCTCTCCCATGGATCATTTTGCACTCCGCAGCAGCAAGACATTCTCTTAAATGCAACAAAATCAATCAGTAATCATCAAATTAACCTTAGGGCACACAGACCATCCTTCAACACTGCCACCAAATCTTTAACAGCCATTTCCATGACACTGAGTACTGCAGGTCAATTAATTTTTGGCTGAACCATTCTTGAGTTTTCTGTAATTATCTAAACTCAAGGAGAGTTTCTAAACTTACACTTCCAGTCAAAAGTTTGGACACACCACATTTTTCTTCATTTTTACCATTTTCCACATTTTAGAATAACAGTAAAAACATCAAAACTATGAAACAACACAAATGGAATTATGCAGTGACCAAAAAAGTGTTAAACAAATCAAAACTATCTTATATTTTAGATGCTTTAAAGTAGCCGCCCTTTGCCTTGATGGAAAGGCAAAGGCTTTGGAAAGAAATTCATACATAGGCATCAACTTCACTATTTATATTTGTCTAAGAAACTAATCTCAAGCATTTAAGCATAAGCCTTTAGATCAAAATGGCTTCAAGACAATGAAGAACACAGTACATTCAATCAGGTGTGCCCAAACTTTTGCCTGGTAGTGTATATCATAGCATGAGAAGATAATGAGATGCGTGTGACACCTTCAGGAGTCTCATTCTCCAAAAGACTCAAATTATAAGCAGTCGAGTTGAACGCAAGTGGAATTAGGCCAAAAGTAAATACGAGGAATTAAATTAACTGCGCAGCTACCCAAATAATTATGTCACACATCTTTTTGAGATTAAAACGTATCATGGATTGAAAAAAAAAAAGCCCCTTTTTTTCTGAGCAATTGCATAAACAAATATTCTCAGCCGCAGAAAATTTCTTGCTCATTACTTGCGTTGTTTATCCTTCATGGTTTATTTGACTAATCTACAACAAGCCTGCCAATTATTCTGGTACTGTAGACTGCTTTACAGCTTTATAGCTTTTCCTGCTTGCTGCATAAAATAATTCTCATTAGCATAGAATATTAGAGTATTTCTGTTGTTTATCTTTCATGGCTGTTCTGGCTCGAGGGCATTGTTTTCCTGCACATATACAGTACAGGTCTTCTAAGAACTACGGCTGTGCATCTATCTATCTATCGATCTATCTATCTATCTATCCTCTCACTCACTTTCTTATTTACTCTTTTGCTAACCTCTGTCAATGGTGGCATTAACTCTGGAGGGAGAATACAAAAGTTCCTCCAAGATGCTTGAACTAAGCAGCAAACTGATGAAGGAAGTATTCAGCCACACTTTAGTTTATTGAAAGTAAACCAACGTGTTTCAGCTCTCATAGCCTTCATCAGGTTAAAAGAACACTAGTACAATTTTCAAAATATATAAAATAAAGGTCCAAGAAATGGCCATGTATCGTCGATCTGACCAGTCATATTTAGAAACATACCATAACACAGCTGCTTAAAAACAACCAGGACTGCAGGAATGTCAGTGTAGAAAATAAATACATAGAATATTATATGAATTAAAAGATAATACAGTATATGAGGTCAGTGTGAGTCTAAAATTTCCCAAAAGAAACCCATAAAAGACAACCGATTAGAAGAAGTTCCCAATACACAGTCAGAAAAATGTGATAAAATGAAAATCAATATGTGGTTAAAGGAAATAATTCTGGAAAGCATAGTCGACATCAGTTTCTTCTCACTTTACTGTCCTCATGTTTGCCACTTTAACTGTTGCTCATTTCTCGTTTTACTCTATCTCTTAAGGCTCATCTCTTTCAAGGAGAGCACCGTACAGCTCGACTCTCTCAGACTTCCCCGTCTCTGTGATTCATGCTCACCGTCCAACGCGGTGCCAGTCTTTTCACAGCGAGCGGCACAGGTTGTACCGGCCTTTTTTCCCCTGGGCAGGACTGAATGGATGGGAGTGAATGGCGGTGGAGGTGAGAGACTGAGAGGGAGAAGAAAGGTTAATTGGTTTTGTTGACCATCTGTCTGGGAAGGAGGCGGCGGGTAGGGACTGCACACCGAAGTGAACCACTGAATAGTAAGGACTCGGATTTAAAGGCAGCTGATTGGCAATGACCAGCGTGGTCACCTGTCCTGTTGTGTTAACGGAGCAGAAGTTCATCTCTCACACTAATTCATTCCTCCTTTTTATTCCCTCTGTTCTTGCCTTGTACCTCCTTTTAGCTTTTTTTTGTGCTGCCTGCCTTTTCCAGCCATCCATCTCTTAAGGCTCTCTCTCTGTGTGTGTGTGTGTACCTCTCATAGGTTGACTGGCTGACAAAATATCTCTCCGCCTCACTCTCCCTTCATCTCTCTCCCTCTGTCCTTCGCTCTCAACAAGGTGAATGAGCCATAGATATCCAACCGAGAGAAAGGGAAAAGTAGCTGAGCGATGCACTTGGCCGGTCTAACGGCGTAGCCGGGTTGATTCCCCCAGGGGCTAGTTGTACCTGCGAAAACCTGGGAATCTCTCTCGCTCTCTCTCCGCACTGCTGAGCCCAAAGTGGGTATTTTTATCGAATAAGAGCGCCCACTCGCAGAGAGAGAGAAACTCTGAAAGAGAAACAGAGACAGTCATTACCTACTGTAACTACCCATGACTCTTTATGTGCATGCTGGGACGCGAACAAGTCGCTTCCATTCGATAAACTCAGTTATCTCTGTCTAGAGATAACTGAGTTGATGTAACTTCGCCTTTAGCGTAGCAGACTGCATGTCAGAAAAAGAATGCGAAAGCCTTCAGGGGCTGCAGCTTTTAGTCACTGAATTACAGTTGTATACATGCAAACCCACTTGTTGCTGACTTGCAGAGCTGATACAATGGGATTGCATGGTTGCTTAGTAAGCTAGTGCGCATATGCTGACCTTCACAGTCGGAGGTTGTAATACAATGCATGCAGTGCACCCAAGAGAGTGAACGAGAGGAGCTCAAAGCCAAGAAAAAAAATGCTACAAGCTGAAAATTAACAAGAAATAAGGCGCATCCAGACGGATGTTTGCAAAGCTTTTACTCCACAAGCATAAGTAACGTACACGGATATTTGTTTCGATTGCAAAAATTATTGCTATTTTTTCGCGGGAAGTGATGTCAAACTCTACTAAAATTTGATTGGCTGTGGAATGAAACATTTGCAGATTCCGCTTGGAAATTTAAGCTATTTCGCCCTCCCACCACCAGCACCACAGAGCAGATTTCTCCTGTGCTAGCTTCACTGGCTGCACCGTCAGCTTGATTTACCCCCCAAAAAATTGGCCCGCCTCTCTCTTGTTGAAAGTGAATGGTAGCTAGCGAGTCCACTACTCCGTCTGAAAGCATCTTTAGGTTTCTTGTTGCCTCATGCTCAGTTCAGATAGTTCTTTTGTTGGGCAAAGAGCGCTCCAGGAGGTACAGACAAAAAGTAAGTGCATTTGCATACCAGGTTTGTCCCACCTGAGGGCCGTACAGGGAACATCTGCCCAGCCACCATATTAAATTACATTAAAAATTCCATCTTGTCTGCCAGTTTTCCCAAAGACACTGCACTGTAACAGTCCTGATTAGAGCTTAAAGGATAACACCGCCCATGAAAAGTCTAAACCCACCGATGTATTTGCCACAGTCAGAAGCTTCTCTCTCTTCTTCTGCAGGTTTGCCCGACCTCCCAGAAGTCAGAGGTCCCCATAAACAGCTTGCAGAGACATACTGCTGCCTTGACTAACGTAATTCATCATCACTGTATTGTATTTTTTTTTCCTAACATGACTTTGTAAGGCCAGATCATTGAAGAGATCATTGTACATACAGTATTTGCCTCCCACTCAGCCTTCAGTTTCGCTTTGCTTCTTCACTGCCACCAGAAGTAACAATGTACAGTACTAGAAAAAGTGACAATAGTCCCCATTAAACTTTATAATTAGCTGCGTGATAAAGTCATGCTAGGAAAAACTGTAATACACGTGCTGTTCAACAGGATATAATTAAGTTAGTCAAGGCAGGAGTTCTATTGCAAAGTGCATACATCCGCTTTGGAATAAAAATCATTACCTGAAGTTCGCTGCTCATTATCTCTAAAATATCTGTGAGTCTGTAAATGTGTGATGTCATTTTGTGTCAGTGGGAGTCACTTTTGTTTTTTTTTCAAATTGATAGATATCTCACTTTGGAATCAAACTCCTCAGTTATTCTTTCAATCTAGCAGGTTAAAGGATGACGTTTACATCCAGGGAATAAAAATGAAATAGATATTTTTGCCTTGATATGATGATAAGATAAGATATAATAAGTTAGGATGAACATCAAACACACATTTCATTGTTCTCTGCACCCTGCAGAAGGCCGGGTGGAGCCGCAACGCGTCGGTGCATTTTCTAACATTTTAACATGAAATAGCCAAGAATAATAGAGGCTTTTTAACTTTATACAGAGGAGACTGCCTTTGGATTTTTTCTGCTTTTTTCCTCTACGTATAGACTCCCTATATTTCCACTGAGCGCCTCCAGTGAACCCGTTTGAAGCCCATGCAGCGCTCCTCCTCTGATCAACACATGTAGCGGCTCCATTGAATGTGAGGTTATGTGCTGAAACAAAGGGTCAGCAGCTTTGGGTCACAGTCATTGTTTTTTTTAGCATATAAGGTGGCCTGAACAAGCTGCTTTATATTATTATATTATGGCTGATCTAATGCTTTTTTTCCTCCGTAGACAAAGCAGCCGGGAACATACAGCCTGTCACTGTTAAGTCCTTTCGGGTATAGGCTCAAAGATGTTGACCTAAACAGAACGACAAACTGACCATGAAGTAGTTCAGAGGTTCTTTTCAATATTGAATGATGACCATAAACACTGTGTGAAGCTTAGTCAGCCCAGCGCCTGTAATGTATTCATGAAAGGGAATTTCATTTAGCTGTTTTTTCAGATCAGACACTATATTCTGTTTCTGTGAAGTCGGCAAAATTCTATCTATCTAGCTATCTATCTATCTATCTATCTATCTATCTATCTATCTATCTATCTATCTTTTTTAACAACTTGCGTGAGAAAAAGCAATTACCATACTCTGTATCTTCTTTCAAGCCCCAACGAGAACTCTCTATAAACTTTGGATTCATCTGATAATTCATTATTATTCTCACTATGCTACAGTGGTCTCATATGTGTTTAAGGCTGAGTTAGTAGACCTTGTCTCGTAGGATCTAGGCTGGCATTTAAAACGTTCACATTATATTCCTTTCTTGACTGATCCTGGCACACACAGGCTGTGATATTTACATTTCACACTGATCAAAATGTGTCAATTCACTCTTTTTTTCCCCCCTCTTTCGTTCAAAAAACTCCTGCAGTGCTGAAAGGCTCGTTTTCTGTTGACTTTCACATAAGCCTGTGTCATTAGGAAGGCTTTGTCTCTTCATTCTCCCTGATATCTTCAGCAAGAAAACACAGCAAATGATTGGTGATTGTTTTTTTTGTTTTTGTTGATAAAGTCAATTTAAGACTTCCTGTGGGTCTTCATTCACAACGGTGACATTAACAGGCCCGATGCTCTAAATAATTAACTCTTCTCCTCTGAGAGTCCATGAGAGCAAATGCTATCTTCCTCCTCAGCCCCCTGTGACTGCTTTCTGGGAATGGCGTCTGTATTGTTTTGCTTTACGTGTGAAGCTTGTTGAGTCTGTTGACTACAGATGCAGCATGGCAACACTATAGTCCCATCCCGGCTCTTTGAAACGCTCAGATAAGAGCTTGTATTCATTAAGATAAGATGTTGACGCTGATCTGATCTTTGCACAACATCTTTCATAATCAGTGTGTGTGGACTAGCCATTATTAATGTAAAGGTACAGCAGATTCACTTTAACTACTCTACTGTATGTTTTACATTTATCACAACTGGGTTTTATTATTCATATAACTTGTTTCTTTATAGCTAAGAAGTTGATAAAATATTTAAGATATTCTTGAGAATTAAGCTTGCATGCCATGCCCCAGAACAGATTAAAGGTTCAAAATAACAATAACCCTATACATAATAATAACAACAGCAATATCAACACTAGATTATCCAACAGGAGGATCTATATATGTGTAAAAGGGGGTTGCATGCCCATATATATAGGAGGGAGGCAACCAATGATGTCCTGTCCAGACAGCTAGATACAGTAACTGGGGCTGGCTGCAATGGATCATCAATGCAAGGTCACTAAACAAAATGTGATGTGATACAGCAGTGGGCTTTTGTCTGTGTATTACCACAACAATAACTAATAACTTTTTAATTACTAATTAATTACTACTTTGACATTAAAATAGTGTGATGGGAAATAAGGGTGCGTGGGACGGGGTGGTGGATGGGCGTAAACATTTAAATGTCGAAGGGAATTGCTCCGATAACCCGGGTTCAATTCCCAACTTGTGCCAAGAAGTTTTCTACTATCTCTGCTCTACTATGATTTAATTTTAGCAAGTTTTTTTATTTAACCGTGACCAAAACCTTACCCCAGCCTTAACCAAATTGTTCTAGTTGCCAAACCTCAACCCTATCCTTAACCATGGTTGGTTTACTTGCCTAAACATAACCGTTAACCTTTTCACAAGAGGAACAGGTGAAAATAACGTGTCCAAGTCATGATCCAATTTGTGGTTGAGGAACGTAATGTTCACATAATTTGTGTCCACAACACATAATCTATCTTTCACTTGCACATATGGGGTGAAGTGGTAAAACATAACACATCTATGCATGATCGATGTTAACTGGTTAGCTGCACAGACATTAGTGACTCTGTGTCCTTAAAGCGTTGCTAAATGTAAAAAGAGCTAGCTCCTTTATGTCATTCTTGCCATAATTAATAAATATAAAACCTGCAGAATAATTGGCATGGAACAACTTTTTGCTTTTATTTCAGAATAAGAGCACTTAAAAATAGATTCCCCTTAGAAATGCTGTGGCTGATGTTGGCTCTTATACTAAGACTTTGATGATAATTCTGGGAATTAATTTTCTACTTATTATGCTGAGGTGAAACCTTTTGTTAGCTTATTTGTTGCGGAGAGGCCAATAAACGCTATAGTATAAACACAACTTTATTTCCATCCTGTTGTTAAATGGATCTTCAGAAGGATAATCAATACTGTATAAGACACTTCAGTCACTATAGAAACGCCATAGGGAGAATTGTGCTGTTGGAAACTGTCAAGGGTGAAGTATTCTTTTAATATCTCTCATTTTCTAAACTACATAATGGTGTGGTAAAATGCTGAGCAAAAATTTGTGCAGCTTAATATTCTACCCAAATCTGTCCTCATGCTGTTCTCTGCCAGCATGGAAATACATTTAGCAGGTGCATTTTGGCGTAATTAACACAGTTTGAAAACAGAAGCGTCTTACTCTCGCTCCTATCCTGTAACAATACAGGAGTGTTTGTCTCTGTGCATGGCCTCTTTAACGGGGATAAGTCCAAACAAAGCTGTGATGCTATTGCATATAATGCGTCTGTATATCAAAACCAACCAGACAGAAGGGGATCTAAACAGGCTCTGCAGCAGAAAACACATTTCCTGTGACATTTCCTTAATAAGTTTACTGGCAATTACTTTAAACAAGTATTGAATGTTTTCTGCGCAGCACTCACTGTGAATAAACGAATGCAAATTCACAGCAGAATCATTCGACTCAGCATCAGATCTGATTACTACAGCTATAAGCCATAGTCAGTTAGGTATTTAGACAGACAGCACACCTTTACAGTCTATAAAGATATTTAATTGTCCTGGTTTGTCCATGCAACAGGGCCGTCGCCTTGTCATGGCTGTAGCAATGCATCTTGATATATGATGCCAGTGTGGCTGTAAAAAAACCATATCATTTAACTTCTTGAAAAGTACCAATACTAAGCAAAATTCCTATATGCTCATTTAATATGTAAGCTTTGACCCACATTTACACCTTAAAGGAATAGTTCACCCAAAAAAAAAATTCGGTCATTATCTAGTCATTCTCATGCCATGCTCATACAACTTACGATCGCTCTATGAGTCGAAAAAAACTTAATTTTATCCATTATTTCATGAAAATCCGAGTCGATCGCCATTGCATGTACTTCTGCACTACCAAACCTCACGAGATGGAGGTCGCGCACTATCGCACACACAAACCTTGCGCGGCCACGGTGGCCTCGCGAGGTTTGGTGATGCAATGGCGATCGACTCGGATTTTCATGAAATAATGGATCAAATTACGTTTTTTTTGATTTATAGAGCGATCATCAGGCGTCAGAAGACTTGGATTATACTACACGAGCTTTATGGAGTAATTTTATGGACATTTATTGCTCTTTTTGAAGCAGAACGTCCAGCTCCTCATTCACTGGAAGAAGCTCCTCCAGCAGCGAGCCTGAACTCCAGGTAAGTTGTATGAAGAAAAAACACTCACCCGAGTTTGTACTGGCATGAGAATGAGTAGATAATGACCGAATTTTAATTTTTGGGTGAACTATTCCTTTAAGTCCCCAAAACTCAAGAATACTGAATCTGCTTCACCATTATAAGATTAAACTCTAAAAGTAAAATCTTGTGTGTTTCTCACAGAACTGTGAGCTTGGAATGTGAAAATTCCCCAAATCTCATAGATAACACTGACAAAATAATATCTTGTTTTCTAGAAGAAGGTGCTCACCTCTTATTACGCCTCTCCTTAAAGTGCTAGAACTATAATTATCATTGGTTGTTCAGTCTTGTTCATATGACCTTATACTTTTTGACTAATAGCTTTATTGTATTCTATCTGTATTAACATAATCATGAATATTCAACACTATAAAACTCTGTGTAATCATCCAGATTTTGAGTTCCTTGGCTCCCAACCTGCAGACTGAATAAACCTGTCAAACTGCCACTCTCTCCTCCTGAGTTTTCTTCCACATTCTTAAAAAACTGTTTCACGCACATTGTTGATCTCTTCATCCATCCCAATCAAACTCTTTAGTACCATTTAGCCACAGTTGTTTTTTTTGTTACCTCTGTTCACCACAGCCAGCTTCCTGCTCATTTTAACACGAGCCTGGCTGGCATATTGAGCTCAGCCCAAAATAATACAGCAGGAGCGGGGACTCTGTAAGAGACAGCCTGGTGCCACAAGGTTACGCTAGCTTAGCAAAAGTGATGAATTATGAGCCCGCTGGGACGTTGTTATAAAAGTGTCTAATTTTCCCCAAAGTTTTTGGACGTCACATGCTTTATCATCAGTTCTTGCAGGGGAGGAGTACAATTTCTTGATCTAAGAACATGAAATAAAAAAAACACCCACAGGACATTTGGTTTTACTCGTTCTAGGGTTTATAGAAATCAGCTCTTTTTTCAAACAAAGAACAAGCTGTGAATTCAGGCATCTGTTGATAAATGTAACTTGCTTCAGTGCATTTGTCTGGAGTTTCAACTCAGGGTAAAGTTGTAGCTAGTTTATGTTTATATTGAGGAATGAACATTTTGAGGATAGTTTTAGGGCACGCTTTAATGTTCGGCCTTCTTTGGCTTTTTTGACCATATGCACACAGAGGGCAAAGAGTTTTACATGGCTCCAGGATTGATCAGACCAGATAGTTAAGGTAAAGAAACAGCCAAAAGCCAAATGTTCTGTCCCCAAAAGTTTAGTTTCCCCCTTCATCCATTTATCCGGCATTTGTAAAATAGTGTCAGCGTCAGGACAAAAACATATAGGGCAAGGGTGGCATATAGTCTTTGGATAATTCAATTTTGTTACACTACTTGTTACTGGGAAATGTAACAAATTACTGCAACATGCTGTCCCACCCAACACTAACTAGTGCTACAGACAATTCTCTCTTCAACCTTATATGGTAAAACATAATTAGTTTATTGAATCCCAAAACTGTCTCTCAAACAACTAGTCACCAGACCATTTCTTGTATCTTTGTAATCCGATGGCTGAAAAGAGAGACTTAACTTTTTCAAAACTTGATTTTTCCAAACAATTCCTCTTGGGGATGAAGTCAAACTGCAGCAGTAGTTAGCAAGCATGCAGTGAAAAGCTTCATCTGTGACTGTTCATCCCTCCTTTCTCAATATTTCTCAATACAGTAAACTTTAGTAAACTCCTGAGAAAATATTGCACTTTTGAGTAAATCACTGTAGCAACATGTGGGATTTAACCGCCAGGAAACCAAGATTTAAAATGTTCAAAATGATCCTTTTTCCCCCAAACTGAAGGTACGTTATAGCAGCAGTAGGAAGTTCAGATGTCCATCAATCAACCCGCTCTCACTTTGGAGATATCGTTCCTGTGTTTACAACCTTTGAGTCGTGTTTAACACAGAGAAAGAGAGAGATGGGAGGAGAATATTCTCTACAAGGACACTGCCTACAACGCAACACAGAGGACACCCAGGTTTAAAAGCTGTTTATGATCAGCTGAATAATTCATATGTATAAAATATTCACATATCAATCACAAAGCACGCACCTAGCTAGCTACTGCACTTTGGAATAAAAGAGAGGGTGAAAGTATAGGTGCATGTATTCATGCAGCTAGCTGTCTGATAAATGTCATTTTTCATTTAGAGAGAATGAGGGCTGCATTTTTAGGCTTTACAGCGATAATTATCACAAAGACAAAATAATCTGCTAGTCATTCAAGAGGTAAATAACAGGAGAGAGATATTTAATCATAATGAATCAGTAAGCCGTGGATTATCGTAAATCTCTGGCATCATTAAAGCAATCACACACACTCTAATTATCAGATATTAACTGACGATCCAGAATGGCAAGCCTTAACTGAAGTGCGGTGTAATGTGAACTTTGGCTGAGATAAGCGCTCAAAAAAAGCAATGGCTCTTCACCGCTTCTTTGGCCATAATCATGGAGGTTAAGAGAGAGACGTGCACACATCCAGCATGCGGTGGGCGCCGGGTCGAGTGCGAATCAAAAAAAGATCTAATCCAGCGGAGTATTAGATGCCCTTTCCAGTGTTTATTGTGACAAACACACAAACAGCCTTTCGATCCGAGCTGGATCGATGTCAGGTCGGGCCTGATGAAGATCGAGCTGGAATCGAAATTGAATCTTTTTTTTTTTGGTTTGCCGCAATAAATCGTGGACAAGACAGCAAATAGTTTGTGGGTAATGTGGGAGAAACAGCTTGGTGCTGCACAGCGTTGGCCCTTGAAAATTATAATGAAAATCTTCAATGAGTTGAGTTAAAAATTGATTTTTTGCCTTTTGAATTTTTTTTTTTTTTAATGTAAATCCCCCTTCCTTAAATTAAACTAATTGAAAGTGAGATGGGTGCAGAGTAAAGTTTCACTGCTCATTTGCTCCAGAAGGGAAACATTCAGCTTGGAAACAGGTAGGCCCTCCATCACTGATTAGGCCAATCAATGTAATGCACTTAACTTCATAGGCACGGGGAAAGCTCAATACTTGCAGTCAGTTATTGATTGTCAGGGCTGGTAAATATGTAGACCTGCTGCATCTGCTGCTCTCTCAATTTATAACCTTAACTATGGAGATAGACACTCTGGGAACATAGAGGACCTGTGAATACCATGAATTCCCATAATAAAGCCTGGTAAAATACATGAATAATTCTGATATAGCAAAAATACTACAGTATATTATAAATAGTAATTTATAATATTATAGTATATTGTAGTATATAGTATATTATATGTATACTATACTATAGTCATGACTCTTACTTAATACTTAATTACTTAAGTACTTAATACTTAAGTAATTACTTCAGTAAAGGTGCAACATACAGCATTTTAACATCAATAACTCATTACCATATTCATTTTGCGAGGATTGGCTACAGAAGGCGAGAGCAGCCATGGTTGCAAATTTTTATTTTACTCCCATTATATCAAGATCATAACTTCACTGTCTCGTTATCTGGAGCTATCGGACTTTGTTTTCTCGTGATCGTAATTATGTCATTATCATGAATTTCTGCCTGACGTAAAATCTGATGCATTGATCGATCGGGATCTCTCCTTCTCACATTGTTAATTCCATTTTAGTCTGTCTACATTGAACCAAACTTCACTGACTGTTTAACTATCAACTTACTCTTCAAGTAGGCGAGCGTCCGCCCAATGAAGAGCTTGATCTTGAAGTGACATCACCACAACAGAGCGTGACCCAACCAAAATCATTTCCCTAATTAAGTAGCGATCTTGAGAAAAGTTTAGTTTTTTTTGTCAGCTCATGACGAGATAATTTATTGTGATCACAATAAAATGGCAGATGGTGGAAGGAGTGAGAGGCCGACTTCCAATATCTTTAACCTCTTCTGTCTTTGTGACAGGAGGCAAATGTGTTTATGGAAAATGTCGTATTAATTTTGAGAAACATAAGTATTAACAATGCCACTGGTGTGAGAGAGGCTACCAATCATCTCCACCACGCTCTCATTTGTTTACAGTAATTATACCAAAGTACTGCAATTAATTTGACAATAATATGTTGATGTTTAAAATGTAGCATCTTTAATCGACATGTGTGTATGGATCAGTGAGTGCAAAGATTATTATGTTTGCAGTACATTGCAGCACTACAGTCATATGTCATATTGTTTCACTGGATTCACAGCCAATGCACAGATGTAGCCAACATTGTAACCACTATTTACTAGGGATGGAACAATATATCGAAATTCAATATCAGTACAAAAATGTGACAATACGTATCGTGGGGCAGAAAAATGAATCGCGATTCTGCTGTAGTAATCACAAATGAGACAGCTCGCCCATCACAATTTCACAAGCTCTCCATCCAAATTATATTATTGTCACTTTGTAATGACATGTTTACATTGTTGTTTATATTCTAGCAGCCAATACCATCGCTAGAAAGACCTGTGGCTCAGAAATAAACATAATTCTGCACAGTCAGACTTTGTTGACATTGAACTTTTATTTATCACATCGTATCGTGGCTGTTTCGAAATGTGAACCTCATATCGCGTATTGAATCGTATCGTAAGATAAGCAGATCGTCCCGTCCCTACTATTAACACGTTTGGTGCACTTCTGCCGGACTGTTGCCCCACTCCCAGGAGGATTGATTAGGAAATCCCAACAGTAATACCCCACAATGCAATATGGATGCAAGGTGGACCTCCAGATGCTACCACTGCACCTAGCACGTTAGTTTTGCAGGAATGTCGAAGTGGAATCAAAGTTTCAAGATAAATGTTATTCTAATGCTAGTTCTGGAGAGGAGGAAAGACAGAGAGAGCCAGACAGGCAGAAAGAAAGAAAGCTGACATAAGAAGCATGAATGATATCAGTCCCTGGAGTTTCTTACTCTGAAATGACTCCAGCCGGTTTATTTGAATCCTCAGGAAGAAGAAAGTACACTACCTGTCAAAAGTTTAGACACACCTGATTGAATTGACTGTTTTTCATTATCTTAAAGCCACTTTGATCTAAAGGCTTATGCTTAAATGCTTGAAATTTGTTTTTTTTAGACGAATATAAATAGTGAAGTTGATGCCTGTGTATGAATTTCTTTCCGAAGGCGGCTACTTTAAAGAATCTAAAATATAAGATAGTTCTGATTTATTTAACACTTTTTTTGGTCACCGCATAATTCCATTTGTGTCATTTCATAGTTTTGATGTCTTTACTCGTATTCCAAAATGTGAAAACTAATAAAAATAAAGAAAATTGCATGTGTCCAAACTGTTGACTGGTAGTGTAGGATAAGACAGAAAGATATCAAGAGGTCTGACCTGGAGACAAAGAGCTCTGATTGAACCGGCTTCATCCTCAGCAGCTGGCTCTGTGCCAGCAGAAGAGACAAGATGGGCTCTCCTAAATCGGCGTGACAGTCACCTGAACTCCACACTCTTCAACAGCGTGACCCTCGTGGAGCACCATGGCACCTTTCTGTCTGCACCCATCTGTCTGTCTGTCTGTCTAGTTGTTTATATCTGGCATTAACAAGCAGCTGGATTGTATCAGGATAGATCGCATCCAGCAAAAAAAAAATGAATGTGTAAGTGCACCCAAGACGCCTTGATGACTGAAAGCAATTCGATCACTCAAACCTCCATAGAAGGTGGTCAGAGATGCAGAGTAATAACGATGGAGTCAAGTGGAAATGCATTAGTGTTTCCAGTCATTAAAGTGGTAATCCGCAAAATCCGTGTCTGTTTGTATCTTTGGTGATAAGTCGTCATTGCTGTGGTGTTTTTGCACTGCACTTCCTAGAAATCGCAGCGTCCAGAAGTCTTTTCTCTTGGATTTTCTGTGTGAACGAAGTCTGAGTTTGCAGCTGTTGCTGGAAACATAAAACGCATCACTTCCTGTGTGCCAGAGGACTTTTTCCAGGAAAGACCTACCAGACACCAGGTGTTTAGAACAGCAAATGTAAAAGCTTTCATTGAACTAGATATATAGGTTGAATCACTATTGTGTTATATCAATCTGCAATAAAATGTACATTTACTTATGTACAATTGTTGAAGATAATTACTTTAAACAACAAATACAGGCATAAAAGCAAGATAAACATTCATATGAGTGGTTTCTGTTGTCCTGTATTTTTTTTTTTAATTGATAACTTTGCTATGAAAAAAGCACTTGCTTGCTCAAGGGCAACAACGTACACAATGTGGTTGCCAGCTAGCTTGGCAGAAATAGCAGTGACATTCAGCGTTGAGATGCGACTATTGGTCATAGTATGCTTTGCCAAAATTGGCTTTTGAAGTAAAGGAAACAGTGCAAAGACATTTCCAACATAATGTCTGAGATAACTTGAAAAAAAAAGAGACATGAGGAGAATAATTTGGCATTAACCACAAGGGAAAGCAGTCACACTTGCCTCATTTGCATTTTGCAGGGGAGAGAGCAGTCTGATTCCTATGTGGATACAAGAGAGATTTTTAATGTTAAGTGCAAAGGGGGGCTTGTTTGCCATGCGCCCCTCCCATTTTTTCCTGGCCATCGGCAAAGTAATATTTCCTCTTATATCTGACTTTTTTTTTTTTTTGCAATGAGATGAAAAAAAGGTACTTGGCAGGGCTGATAATGAAAGTTTAATAATCCCACCTCAGTAGGAGACACAGCAGTGAACATTTGCTTTAAATGCCACGTCCGACGCTGGCCAATGACTTTAAACACTCCGTATCAAATATAAATAATAGTATGCTGCCATTAAGCCACATATATGATTTAGATGGATAGGCCTATTAAAAAGTAGCTTAATGAAGTGTCTTTTTCTGTTCTCCGAAGGTTCAGCAATAAAATAAAATGAAGAACCATTTATTTTCGTTTATTACATTAAATTATTCACTCCATTTCTCCCCTCTTCTTCCTGGAGAATCAAATGAGCTATCGGAGGATCGTTAAGACACTGACGGGACTGTGTTGAGTCTGGGTCACATCCGGACCCGAGAGTGTTTATGGAGTTATTTATTTTGACTGTTGTTGACTTGTTTCTACCAGGCTTGGCAGCGATGATGACTCATATCTTTGTTTCTGCTGTTTCTAGCTCCGTCAAACCCGCTTCGCCCTGCCGCCAATTTATCCGTCTGAGGATGTTTTCATATTTCCATCTTCATTCGTGTTTTTCTGTTTCTTTATCCGTTTCGGTCTGACTGTTCTAACATCAGCCCTCCGTCTGCCTCGGCCTTAGATTTGATTGCGAGAGAAATTAGATGGAATTCGAAGGTGGGTGATTACATACGCTTGGGCTTTTCCTCCGTACAAAAAAACAGTAAATGACTTCCCTCCAAAAGTATATTCGACTACACACGCACCAACAAGCGCTAACCCAAAGCGGTCTCATTTTGACACATAAAAGAGGACATGAAACAGGTCTATAGCTTCATCAAGTGCTATGACGCGGTGGGCTAATTTCACGGACATGGATTAAGGCTAATCCTCGACTAGGGCATCGCTTTAAACTGAGATCTCCATTGAACGGAGCGAGACTTAATCCATATGTGACATCGTATGTGCTTCGCTCTCAAAAGCCTTTCAAAGTAGTACAAATGTTCATACACAAACCATTCTCCCTGTGTGGCAGGTTCATGTCTGTGTTAAAGGAATAGTTCTCCCAAAAATGAAAATTTTTTGTCGTTATCCACTCACTCTCATGACAGTCGAAGCACCGGTGAAGTTTGTATATCCACATCACACACAGCGAGTCAGCTATAGTGCAGCTTCATGTCGTCCTCCTCCAAAACAACTGAAGTGGCTGGGAACTGGTTCTTAAAGGTCCCATATCATGTAAAACAGGATTTCCCTTGCCTCTTTGATTATAAAGGAGTTGGATGTGCTATCTAAACAACATGAAAGTATCAAAACGCACGGTCGGCAACTAAATCCACATAATCCATATTATTATATATATATATTTTGTCCCTCGAACCCAAATCTGAGAATATTTTTTATTATTTTATCCAGAATTCCATGACTATCTGTGTTGCAGGTAGAGAGATAACAGTGATTCTTCTGCGTTCTCTAATTCTCTAATTGTGTTAACTGCTTGTAAATGAAATAAAGCTGAAGTTTAACAATTCATCAATTTGCTGGGGACCCGCTGGAACTCCCTCAAGGACCCCTGGTGGTCCTCGGACTCCACGTTGACAACCTCTCCTGCTCTAAAAATAAACAATTCCCATCCACTTCAGTTAGGCCAAGCATCGTTGAAAGGACTTCCAAAGGAGAGAAAGCAGGAAGAGTGGGAGTGGGTAAAGTGGATTTACCTTGCAGGGTTTGTACTGGCACGCCTGTATGGAGGACCACAAGTGTCACGGAAATAGTAATAAAGCATTTTCCTATTAGCTATTCGATTTGCTTAGTCATTTAGCTTCTCCTTTTAGCCTCTCCTTTTAGCCTTTCCGTGACACTTTGGGCCTTACGCTGCAGCGCTGGTAAAACGAGGTAAAACAATGCAAATTAGCCATGGGATGTAACAAGCTCTCTGATTGGTTAGAGAGCCGCACCCGCCTCATACCCTAGCTATCTTTTCCAACACTGTTTAGGCGCCAAGATAGGAGAAGCTAAATGACTAAGCAAATCGAATAGCTAATAGGAAAAGGAAAAGCAGCAGGGAAATGGAAATGCAAATGAGAAAGGAAATTGCCCTTTTAAATGCCTGATTAAAATCTGTATTCTTAATTCAATTTGTGAATCCAGTTATTTATTTCTCTTTTTTGCATTTTCAAATAGATTTTTAAATTCCATTATTTATTTATGAATTAATGTATTTTTAAATGATGTACTTATTGACTGTTTTATGGTTGTTTTTGTAAATCCCTTTTTAATTTAAACTATTTATTGATGGATTAATATTTCATTTGTAAATTATTTTTATAATTCCTCTTTTTATTGCCCATTAAAATATCAAATAATGAATTACTTTGTAATTTAGTCTATTTATTCATAGATTAATAAATTAATTTGTAAACACATTTATTAATGCCTATTCTTATTGTACAATTAGTTATTAATTAATGAAATGCTTTATTACTATTTCCGTGACACTTGTGGTCCTCCAAGTGTGTGTGTGTTTGAAGTGCTGTGTGTGTTTGAAGTGTTGTGTGTGTTTGAAGTGTTGTGTGTGTTTGAAGTGTTGTGTGTGTTTGAAGTGTTGTGTGTGTTTGAAGGCACCAGTGAACAAAGTCACTTGTTTTTAACTTTGCAAGTTTGTAGGAGTTCACTGCACAGCTTCTCGTATTTCTAGTTTAGGGAGGGAATTATTTCTGTTTAAAATTTCCAATAACACTCTTCATATTCTTTAAATCAGTTGAATTCCCCTTAAGTTGAGGCACCATAGTTGATTCATCACTTTTGAGATGTTATAATGTGTCCTTCTGTAACTACTGTAGATAACAACATTAAAATAAACTATACAAAAGAAGCAGCAATTAATTGTTAATTTATAAATTTTTATTCCACTGCGTCAAAAACCAAGCTAAATGGGAAAAAAAATGTAATGGTCATTTTCAAAACACTTTTTTTTCCAACTTAACTTTGCCACCAAATTCAGCATGCTGCTTCTTAACAAAAATAGCTGGTAATTTAGGCTTCTGTTAATATTCCTTTTTCTTTGTACATGAAAAAAATTGCAAAAAATATGAGATTTTTGCCTTTTACATAGTATTTTTAAGATCATTAGATTCATCAAAAAAAAAAAGTTTTACAAATCCCTCTGTAAATTACCAACTATTTAGATATTTATCAAAATCAAACAGTGTGAAATAATATAGCTAATTTGAATATGTTAATAACAAAATAAATAAAATTCACAACACAAAATGTTTTGTATTTGTGTCAATATTCAGTTTTTTTCCCATTTGCTTGTGGTGCCTCACCTTAAGTGGAACCATTATAGTATCTCTCTCTCTCTCTCTCTCTCTCTCTCTCTCTCTCTCTCTCTCTCTCTCTCTCTCTCTCTCTCTGTCTTTGAATGGAGGGACTGATTCTCTCCGCGGGACGAGCAGCTCTTCATGTCAGGCTGTTCCTGCAGAAGACACCAGTGAAGAAAGTGAGCGCTTTGCTCCTGGAGAGCAGGTTGGTTAACTACATCTGTCAGGAACATAAGACTCTGGGGGGGCGGAGAGCTTGATGTCAGACTAACACGGAGAAACGTATTCGGCCTGATGAAAGGGAATGCTTTAATACCTGATGGTGCTAACTCTCCGTAATTGACCTCACATGGCAGCCCTCCATAAGAGGATGATCTCCAATGAATTGTAAGCTTTAACTTTTCTACAGCGATCTGCGGAATGGCAGAATCTGAATGTGAAGGAAATGTGTGTGTGTGTGTGTTTGTGTGTGTGTGTGTGTGTGTGTAAAAGAAAGAAAGAGGGAGAGAGAGAGTGGACCTGAGCTTGTAATGTGTGTCTGTCTGGATAAGAGCATCAGCTAAACACCTAAAGTGTCTTGTAAAAATGTGCCTGTGTGTATGAGTGCATGTGAGAGTGCACTGTATGTAAACATGTATTTGTATGTGCAAGTGTATGAGTGTTTTTTTGTGTGTGTGTGTGTGTGTGTGTGTGTGTGTGTGTGTGTGCATCAGACTTCAAAGATCAAAGTGCTCATATAAAACTTTTATAAAACCCACTTCACCTCGACTCGGAGTGAGAGTCTCCACTCCAGTTGCCTGTTCACACTACAGACTCTGACAGGCCTCACAGGTGAAAATGGCCATTTTGGCTGGACTGGTAAATTTTGAGATAATATTTTGCTTCTATAACTACTGTAATTTCATAAAATATACAAAACAATCAACAAAAACAACTATAAATAGTTAATTTATATGTTTTACCAGCGGCATCAAGCAAAACTTTTTTTTTTTGGCTTTGTTTTTTGTCAAAATGACATATTCGCAAAACTACTTTTTTTCAGCTGAACTTGTAGATATGGCTACCTGGCAACCAAATGTGACATGCTACTACTTAAGTACTACTACAACTACTACTACTTATGTAATAATAATATTGACTAATAATGTAATAATTAAGAATAAGAGGAATGTGGTTATTGGAAAGTTATTTAGTTACTTTTTAACTAAGTGATATTACTACATCCTCAGTTGACCCCTTTTGAAGTAATAATTATTGGTTAATGTAAATAAGTTATGTAATTCATTACATTAACAGATTTTATTAAATTTTCGACTCAAAGGAGACATTTTCATTACACTTTGACAAGTGATTAGATTATCCCACAATTATCAGGTGCTACAAACCTGACTGCTGTTTTTTTTTTCTTCTTTCTTCTTTTTGCAGTAACCTGTAACTAAGTTAGATGTAATCCACTGGTCCTCAGTGATAGTTTCATGTTATTTTATCTCATGTCAAGTTAGCTTGCTGACATTGATACAAATCCACAGCATGGCCTCAAGTTTTCAACACATGACTATTTACATCTGATCTTGTGAACCAGGATACATTCTTCAATTCCATGTCACACACACACACACACACACACACACACACACACACACACACACACACTAGACAGGACAAAGCCTATACTAACTTGCAGCTAAACACATCTAGCAGTACAGTTTGGTGGAGGCAAACATGCACAAAAAACTGAAGAAATTACTGACTGCGATTTTCCCCTGACACACTCTTATTCTCAATAGTCTTCATTGACACTGACACTGATACTGATACCCACTTTAATAAGTGTCAGATAAACTCTTATGGATTTATGCAGCTGCACATCCAAATGTCAGCTCAGTCTCTCCTGGTTGCCGCTCCGCCCGGAGTTGAAAGCGGGGGGAGAGGTTCATCAGCGGTTATCGAAACACAGAGAAGGGGACCAAATAGACCAAACTGTAAATGAGTCACCTCATTAAAGCAAGAAAAAAAACAATTTCTTATGATTTTGTTCTCGCCAAGCAACATGTTCGTTCTTAATCAGCCGGGGCTTCTGTTCGTTCGCCGTTGTCGGGGGAATTCTGCGTCGGTTACGTGCAATTATTTATTTGGCATTCAATAAGGCGGCGAAGCAATAAACAGGCTTTGTGTTAATCCAGGATTAATTCTCATGAATATTAGATCAAGGAGGGGGATTTCAGACCGGGGAGATGTAAAATACTCACTCGAGATTTCTGGCAGAGTGCATAAAACTCACGGGAGGAAGCTCTGTCAGTGCAATTCAATTTCTTTGGCGGTGTTGCCACAGATACTGAGGATGTATTGATTACTGTTACGCTCACCTGTCACACAGTTTGAGGCGGCCTTTTTGGATTTCTTCTCGTTCACAAATATTATTGACACTGACAGAGAGTGTGACAGAGCAATTCATCCATGTAGAATCCAATAGGCGTAAACAAAGTAGAAGGTTATTGTCTTTTAATACAGGAAGGTGTTGTGGTAAGGACAGAGGAGACGAGGGAATGGAAGGGAAGGCAAGGAAAGGAAAAGAAAGGGATGGAAAGGAAAGGAAAGGAAAGGAACAGAAGGAGATGAAAGGGATGGAAAGGAAAGGAAAGGAATGGAAAGGAAAGGAACAGGAGGAGAGGAAAGGGACAGAAAGTAAAGGAAAGGAACGGAAAGGAAAGGAAAGGAAAAGGATGGAAAGGAAAGGAAAGTAACAGGAGGAGAGGAAAGGAAATTAAAGGAATGGGATGGAAAGGAAAGGAAAGGAAAAGGATGGAAAGGAAAGGAAAGGAAAGGAACGGAAAGGAAATGAAAGGTAATGAAAGGAAATGGACGGAAAGGAAAGGAAAGGAAAAGGACGGAAAGGAAAGGGACAGAAAGGAAAGGAAAGGAACAGGAGGAGAGGAAAGGGATGGAAAGGAAAGGAAAGGAAAGGAAAGGAAAGGTAAGGAAAGGAAAGGGACAGAAAGGAAAGGAAAGTATAGGAAAGTATAGGAAAGGAAAGAGATGGAAAGGAAAGGAAAGGAAAGGGACGGAAAGGGAAGGGAAGGAAAGGAACAGGAGGAGAGGAAAGGAACAGGAGGAAAGGAAAGGTAAGGAAGGGTAAGGAAAGGAAAGGAAAGGAAAGGAAAGGAAAGAGAGGAAGAGACAGAGATAAAACAGACCAGGAAGAGCGCTCTCTCTGACAGCGTTGGGTGATTTATCCCGTCGACCCCGCTCTCTCGACCGACCACATTACACCCACAGCCTCCTCTCCCAGCCTCCTGCGCTAGATCATCATCACATAATTGGTTTTAAATCAAGAGGAAGCGCCCGCTGCCCAGCGGGGGCCGGGATCAATCACGGGAATCAATGACAAAACACCGGGACGACGCCTCCCAAATGGGGGTTTTGGGCCCAGGAGGGGGCAGGAGGAGCCGACCCCCGGGACGGCCAAGGGTGTTTTCTCTGTCACCCGCCTTAATTGGTTTCCTCCACTTCAGGACATGTGTGATTTACAGAGGCGGGTGTTTATTGCGGTGTTCAGTCTCAATATAAATATATATATAAGCGAATGGAATGTGTGTTACGGTACATAAAACATCCGTGTCATGGCGATTTTATGAGCGTCGTGTACAGGAGCGGCGTTACCGGATGTAATAAAGACAGAGAAGAAGTACAAGTCACGCAGTACGTTTGTTGTATTGCCAGTGCTGAGCTGTTAGTGTTGCTGCAGTTACAGTAACTCATTATAGACGTCCCCACACCCTAATAGTGTTAGTACCCAGCAGGCATTTCACTAACAGCCACATGCAGTTCAACGTCAAGCCAAACAAGCACAACATTTTCCCAATAGAAAATGGCTCAGTAACAGTTTATATTAAACTGCGATGTTCTGTGTTTGAATCCGGCCCAGGACGTTTGTCGCATGCCGTAAAACAATTAATATATATATGCATAAAGTGTTTTGAACTGATATCAGAAATATACTTAGGTCTTGATTTTACAAAATGATTCAGGTAGCAGCTATGAATGGACAATGTTTTAATTTTTATTTTGCTACTGTATTTACACAGGTTTTCAACATTGGTGCACAGCTACTCAACATCAAAATGTTGGCTGGGTACCAGTGGATTTCTGTCACTGAAATATGCTTTGTCACTTTGTTATCTAGATTCCACTTGAAACTGCTCTGCAGCAGATAAGGCATAGGGAAAAAATGGACATGGCCTGTAACTTTCTGAATGGGAAGGCGACCAAGGCCAAACTGTAATGCAAACAATGCCCATCAGGCAATTTTTTGTGTGTGTGTGTTCAGTGTTAACTTGGCATACAACAGCCTGGATATGAGGTTAGAAATCTGTAGATGATTCGACTTGATGTGAAACAGCAGTGCAGTGACAACGCAAGAAGAGACACTCTCTCTGTGGATACTCAGTTATTTATTTATAGAACACTTTTAAAAAACAGGATTGGCACAAAGCGCTTTACAGAAAACAAAGACACACAAAAAAAGATCGAAACAAGGAATAAAAATGACAGATCGAACAAGTACATCACAAACTCCAAGAAACAGGGGGTGGTGTGTGAGTGTGAATATGTGACTGCCTGCACACAATTACATGTGTGAGAGGATGTCGATATGAGTACTGTGTATTCTCTATAGTAGCCCCCAATTATCTTCCCTCTGCTGTGTTTATTTGGAGCTGAAACTCTGCTCCAGGAGTGAAGGTTCACCGATTAACTACTGGTGTGGCAGCATGAATACAATCTTGCAGCTACAAACTGTCGGCATGTTGTCATTGCACAACCTCGCACAAGAATACAAACAACACAAGCCTGTCCTGCAGAGTTTATGCAAACTTTCATGATGAGTTATAGTTCTTAACTCTTTTGTCATGGCCGCTCTGGAAAAAGGCATTCCACCTCAACAGGAAAGGCAAAAAACAGGATCAGCGGGAAAGCAATTAGCAAAGAACACGACGGCCAGTCGTGACATTAGGCGACATCATTTTGTCCCTTAAATGGGTCAAACAGCAACTTTAGATCTTAGACCGCCAAACCACAGAGAAAGAAAAAAATCCCGGTGAAGCATCCAGGTGTATAATTTCATCTGTCCTTGTTCTGTCAGTGGCCCCAGCTGAAGGTGTTACTGGTCAGCATGTCCTGTCCTAATTACTCCGCTAGCAGGGAGGACCACAGGCCCAGATGCACTGGGACTGCTGGAGAAAAGGTCCCAGGCCGTGATCTACACACACACACACACACACACATAAAAAAGCAGGACTACTTATTTGCACATGCAGACATACTGACACATCTAGGCATGTTAGCACACACATGCATACAGGGGCATACACACATACATGTAGGCACACACACACACACACACACACTTACACACACATGCAGACACACAGGCAGGCAGGCAGGCAGGTCCATATGTAGTGGGACTGTGTATCCTTCCAGGTCATTAGCCCCTGACTGTCAGGGCGAGCTGAGGAAACGGAGGTGGCATGTCGTCTCCCGCTCTGCCAGATGTGCTGCTGACACTGCAGACGGACAGAAACACTTCAACCCAGTTCAGACCCAAAGTTTGTACCGTGGGCATCTCAGGTGCCGTAATGACATCATCTCTTTCTACCGAGTGTAATTGGACAAAGCGGTTTTTAGGGCTTAGTACTTCAAAAAGGAAGATCTTAGCAGTTGGTAAAAGAATAAAGAGCAGTCTTAATACCCGGGCAAAGGTTTTCTTTAGCACAAAAAACACAAAGATGGATCAGAGATGAAAAATAAACCCTCATGATCTCTGCTCCCTCTGTGGAATAGCCTGCAGAAAAAGTTACCTTGAAGCTCAAGGAGCCAGTCACTCAGAGTTAGTTTAAAGCAGTTGTTGAAATATGAATCTATTGGAAATCACTGATGCTTTCAATAAGTTTACAATAAGTTGAATCAGAACTGCTTCACTGTTGTTCCTCGCTCTCGGTCTCCCTTCTCGCTCCAGCTTTCTCCACACAGCACCATTGTCAGTGTTAATTTAACTCTGCGAGCATAAAAATCAACACGATGCCAGAGTTTATATACGTTCACACCCGTCACAGTTAATTTAACACTTTTAGACAGTTTTGAACAGCCGCCCCGGAGCCACATCAGCTGTATGAATGAGCAAACAACACCGCAATCAACACTTGTCAACTCCAAACAATTGCGATGTAGCGTGGATTCGGTCCGATCTTGAGAAACAGTCATGACGCCAAATCCTGGCTGTCTAAAAGTCACGTACACAGTGGATTTTCCAGGGTTAAATTCTGTCTGTATCTAAATATACTGCTGCTGGTCAAAACAGATCCTTCATTTGAACTGGGCTGACTAAATATTAAACGCAACAAAAAAAAAATGCAACAAAAATCTCTATATTTCAACATAACGCACGACAAAAAGATTGGTAGTAGTTTCACCTGTATGCATCCTGAGGTAATTTACGTTGCCATGTGCACGCAACATTTGAACACACTCTGTCCCAGATTCACTAAAGGTTTGCACCGGAAAGAGCATGCGCTATATTACCGAAATGACAAAATCAGAATGTCATGCTATTCATTAACCGTGTGCAATGAATGGGGAGCGCGCCAAATAGCGCTGGTCAAAAAATAAAGCCTCTTTGCACCTGGTCATGCATATGTAAACTGCATGTAAATCTCATTATTTTTCCCCACATAATATTTACTTGTAGGCGAGTGTAAGAATAACTGTAGCATGTATATGATCCTTTATAAGGTTCCAGCTAACAAGGAAAAAGGTTTTCTGTCCTAGAACATCAAATCAGATCAACGCTCCAATTCAGCATTCAGAGCGCCGGTCTTGGTGGATTAGTCTTACAGCTGAAGCATGTAGTTTGTACTTGCAATTGGTGATGAAGGGGCTGTTTACTTCAACTTGATTTCAAGAGTCAAGAGTCAAGATAACCTTTATTATTCCTGAGAGGGAAATTCGATTGGCAACAGGAGCATCCAGTAAGCACCCGTGTGAACACACAGGAAAAAACAAGACAATAATAATACACTAAAAAGAATAGATAAACAATACAAAAATAATAAAAACATATACTGTAGGAGCAATAAAAACAATAAGGTTCTGTGCTTACTAAAGTGCATAAGTGCAACAGTGGCTCCCTGAGCTAAAGTGCGTTATAAAACCTCACTGCAGCTGGGATGAAGGAGTTACTGAAGCGCTGAGTGTGAATCTTGTGCTGTGGGAGCTCACCTCCTCTCTCGCTGCACAGGGAGCCGTCAGAGGGAGGCTGTTGTCCTCCATTATCTGTTTACATGCTGCATGTATTTCTTAGTGACAAAGACACAAACTCAGTAACACTTTATTTGGATAGTCCAGTGTATATTCTCAGCTATCAGGTGACAAAAAGGAGACGTTCAACCCCCCCCCCCCCCCCTTCCTTTTTTTTTTAATTAGCTTAATTAGCTTTTTATTGTTTCCTTAAACAAAACAATACACACAAGAGAAGCAGAGTCACTATCACACAAGTTACAAAAACTATTAAAAAAAAAAGAAAATATATATAGAAATTTTAAAATATATATATAGAGAGAGAGATGCCTACGTTTACACATGAAAAATGAAAATAAAATAAATGAGTAACCCTTTTTAAACCTAAATTCGACCCTAATCTGACCCTATTTCTAACATTAACCCCAACCCTAAGATTAACCCTAGCCCAGAAATTGAATATCTATTTCACACAGTTATGTCACTTGAAACTCAATACACATGATAGTCACTTGATAGGAAGTTGAGTGTCAACACTGGATTTTGACCAAAAACTTAGTGATGCAACTGAGGCACAAAAAAGCACAAATTGCCCTCGCTACACAGTCTTAGTGAATCTGGGCCTTTGTTTTTAGTGGACAATACAAGCTAGCTCAGCATAACCTGAAACCAGTTGATATTATGCACCGTAGCAAAATACTGGACGCACTAAAGTGAAACTGCAGCACACTGACACAATGGTGAAAGGCGTATGTGCCCAGAAAGTTGGCATGTTGCTGTTGCAGGGCGGGAAAGGAAAGGAGAGAAGGCTGCATGGGGGGAAACAGAGCGACTGGTGGAGGAAATTTGGCAAAGTTGTACTCTGGGCTTCACGCTGCTGCCTCTGCTCCGGAGCGAAGTTGGCCGGCGCAGGAGAGGGGACGGCCAAATCCCCTAACCCAGAACAAATATGTCCAGCAGACTGCACAACACTGCAAAAAATGTCTGTGCCAACGAGTGTTTTTATCTCGATTTCAGGCTTTCAAGTGAAATCTTATGAGTTGAGTTCATGCACGGAAGATTTTCACAACTGCCTCCCATCTATAAAGTGTTACTGGATACAGGAGGTTGGAATTTTTTTAATTTTTTTATGAAGAACATTATTTTAGAGATGCTTACAGTTGAACTTGATCAATTTATCGATATTTTATTTAACAAATAAAGTTAAAAGGTGGGCGAACTGACTGAAAAAAAAATGCTTTCCAATAATTTCTTTCATTCTCTTGAACCTTCTGTCATGGTATCTTTACTAATCTTTACTGCTATTTTATCAACCAGTAGATGTTCACAAATCTAGAACTAGGTGATAAATGTAAAAAAAAAAAAATGCCCTAACCAAACTAAACAGATGGGACTTTGCTTTAAAATACTTTGATTCCGCTCAACTTTTGTGGTATCTTTAGCTCTGCTGCTATTTCAAGAGGCTATATTCACAAATTGATTGCACCTAAGGGTGTTAATTTAGCATGTGATACATTTTTTTGCCCTGTTTGAACTGAACAGATGGCACAGTTGACTGACAGAAAGAAAGTTACCTTCAAATTCTTAAATTGCCTCTCACTTTTATAACATCTTTTTAGTTTTGCGTCAGTGTTATTGACGCTCGCGATATGCTGTCATCTCTTGAGGGGAAGCAACAAGTTTGCCATAACTTATGTGATACGTTTATTTAAGCCGAACAGGTGGGACAAATGAAATCCCTCATTCAAATGCTCTCTTTTGATTCCTTCTGCTTTCTCTGAGTGTCTTTAGTCCTGCTGCTCTTTTGGGAGGCACACACATGATTTCGTTGCACTTTTTGAAGTGAAATCAACAGGTTTACAATTCGCTAAACATCAGATGGCACACAACAATCGCAAGGTTATGTCAAGTCTAAAATTACAAAGTTTGTTAGTGCATTAGAGGTGTGATTTTCGCAGCCGTTGTCGGGTCTCATGTTTCCTCGTTAGCGGCGAACGGTGCCAACTGTGAAATGTTCTCGACGATGTTTTCTCACTCCTGAGGTTACAATCACAAACTTCCTGGAAAGAAAAAAAAGACGCGATGACGAAAGGGTGAGGTGGCGGAGGGGGGTGGGTGTAAGAGAGAAACACCTGCAAAGTTTGGGTTGTAACACACGCACACCCTGCACACCAAATCACACACACAAACACACACACACTCATACACACACCAGATAGACGGGCAGTAGACTCTTTTCACGAAACAGTCACAGACACACACACACAAAAAAGAGAGAACAAGACATCCCACCAGGTAGCTTGAGCCATGAGTTTTTTTGTATGAACACACACACATACACATACACATATACATACACACACACACACACACACACACACACTCACAAAGGCAGAGACACTGACATACTTTTCCCCCAAATACACCTTCCCAGACACACATGCATGCGCTATCTGTGTCTGTCTGCCACCCCCAAACCCCCTTACACACACACACACACACACACACACACACACACACACACACACACACACACACACACACACACACACACACGTTGTACATAAAGCGGTGCGGTGTGTATCTCTCCCCGGTGTTCGTCAGGTCTAATTAAAGAGCTAGCTGCTCACCAGAGGGGTTGACGACACATAAGGGTGTTTAATTAATATTGTAAAGCAGCTACACAGCGTGGCAGCCTTATGGGACGGGACAGGCTGCTGGAGAAACAGGAGAGAGAGAGAAAAAGGTGAAAGAGGGAGAGTGGAGAGGGGGAGAGAGAGAGAGAGAGAGAGAGAGTAGAGGACGGGCTGCTAAACAGAGGAGACAGAGGAGGAGGTGAAAGCGCACGGCGGTGAGAGATTCATGCTAAAGTCGGAAGTCGGAAATTTGGTTGTAATTACAATTTCCGTGCGCTCCGGTGATCCAGCGAGGAAAAAGCAGCGGAGAAACATGGACGCCCGTGAGATTTTTTTTTGCCAGACACAAAACACTCTTCCCCACAGATAGGAATGGCGATGACGCTGCAAAAAAGGCAGCGCCTACAAAGTGCGAACCCCAATAAACAGACATTTTCTGCGGTTGCTTATTCTGTGTTCTAATAACTGATGTGAAATGTAAACGGTGTAAATCATTTGTTGTTACCTTTTTACAGCTGTCAAACAACAGCGAGATCATTAAAATCAAAGTGTCAAAATGATGATTGATTAATGATTCTTCTCTTGTATGGAAGTTTGTTAGCTTGTCAGCATTTTGTGACTTCCAGATGATTAAATTATTGTAATCATGCAGTTGTTTGTCAGCTGTGAAAAGGTTATGGGCAATTAACACCGGATACATTTCACATCAATTATTTGAACGCAGAAAAAGCAACCACAGAAAATGTTGATTTATTGTTTCGCTCATAGAAATTGAATAGGGTTTCTCATTTAGGCGTGGCCCATTAGAAACATCACGCCATTCCTTATCTATTCACCACTAATGTTACGTACAGTATGTCAATATTAGGCTATGTTAGCTAGCTAGTTAGCACAGAACGTTAGCAGCTGGGTGCATGTGCAACTTTACAGTCCAAATTTAGATGTTTAACCACTTACCACACAGCTGTTTTGATAAATTTAAGGTCAAGTGACGCTGAAAACTGAACTTAAGTGTAGTTTGAAGATTATACACACGTTATTTAGCGCCTTGTTGACACGTGACGTCGGATAAATGCATCTCAGAAACCTTGGGGTTGAGAAATCTGAGTTTTGGGGTTTTCTACTTTTTTCCATTTCCATTGCATTTTTCCTAGTAGGAATTTCTGACTTTCCAACATCTCTTGAATGCAGCACAAGTAGAGAAAATGAAAGCGGGAACAATGGGGGAAAGGAGGGGTGAAAAGAGGCAAACAGAGAAAGAGAGATGAGGAAAGATGGAAGGGGGAGAAAGAGGGAGAGCGAGAACGTGGCGGAAAGGAAAAGGCGGCAGAGAGATGGAAGAAAATGGGGAAAAAAAGGGGAAGCTGAGAAAAAGAGAGAGAGCATGAGGAAAGAGAAAGGAGGGGGGGGAGGGGAAGGAAGGTGAGACAGAGAGTGTAAAATCACTCATGACCACCAGTGCGGCAGAGGAAATAGTGTATGGTGTGGCAAATGAATTGTTCTGCAGGAAGCATTTTCATTTGTGTGCACACACAGCACAAAGCTACTGCAGGGGAGCTGGAGCGGGGTGGTGTGTGTGTGTGTGTGTGTGTGTGTGTGTGTGTGTGTGTGTGTGTGTGTGTGCTGGACTGCTGTGCTGTGGCTGAATAAAGCTCGGGATGAAGGGGTGAACTAACATTTTAAAGCAGCCGTCCCTTTCCAATCACCAAGTACATTGGAGTAATTGAAGCGTTTCTTCCTCAGGGGAGCGGCGTGAGCGCGGCTTTAGGCTTTAGCCGACGTAGAAGTTCCACTTTTTACCACATGCCTGCCGTGCGACCCAGCAAACACTTTGATGTCGAGACAGCAGTCTGCACCAACGTTTCAAACCCATGTAAATATATAGCGCCAAAATGAAAGCTGATGCCCGTCGTCGTCCAAAGCTGCTACCTGCATCGTTTTGTGAAATCAGGATCTGAATATCTATCTGGTTTCAGTTCAAAACTGTTTCCAAAGCTGTTTTAATATGTTTTTTTTTACCATGCCGTAATATCATATTGTGAAAATGCTGCACTTCGGCACGTCGCTTTCCTCTTTATTCAGCCATCAGAAGATCTGGCAACCAGGCATTTGAGAGATGTTTCGTTTTATAATCGTATGCTTTTCTTTCCATTATATAATATTCAAGAAATACCTACAGCTCACAGCTACTGCAGTACTAACGCAGGACAAATGCAGGATGGGTAACTACCACAATATAGATACAGATATAGTCTCTCTTTATTTCTGTTAGCATTACAAACCTATTAATTCCCACCGTTTTACAGTCTGTTAACAACAGCACCTGAAGATTTTGCAGTCAACACGGCGAACGTTATGCCAGTTTAACAAAAATACAAAACAGATTATTACCTTTTTTCACAGATGATCTAAAATTACACAGTCTGGACGGGAATCTACAAGCAGGGAACGAGCGGCGTGCTGCTCCTGCTTAGCCTTGCCTCTGTCTGCCCTCAGGCCCGCGACCCAGAATGCAATGCTGCTGGTTAAGCGCTGAG